>NC_038251.2:11242553-11244814 GCF_000004515.6 Glycine max | reverse complement strand
CCAGCTTTACGTAGTGTGCTTTAAATAAGACCACTTGCTCCATTAGGATAGAAGCCACCGCAAACATCTTCATGATCACTTCCATATACTATTCTCAATATTTCTTCTGGAGTCCTTGAATATGCCAGCGAGTCATCGTCACCAGCAAGAATGTTGCCTCTAACTCTACTTTCAGCACCCAACTCTTTAGGCACAATAATACCTTCATCTTTCATACCCATGTTTCCTAGCTTGCTCCTATGTATTGAAATGCGATTTGTGAACTCTGCCACAGTCACTTTGTACTGTGCCACCAACTGCACTTTGCATTCATACAACAACTCTCGCAAAACTGCATCTTGCCCAGACTCTACTCCTAGAAGCCCTGCAACAAGTTGTTCATGTATATGCACTTTGTCTTTATGTGAATTCGAGATCAAATTATAGTTCTTTTACTCCCAAATGCACTTCTTTTTGTCTGAAATAAGGATGTTTCAGATAATTTTCTTTATAGTTCTTTTATTTTTCATTGATTTAATAAGTCATATCAATTAATTAGTGAGTCATTTTATATAATGTGAATTTTAAATGCATATTAATTATTAGTTATTGGAGAAAACATATAAGTTTTAATGGTGTCATTAATGAATATTTATTTTATACACTCATTAATTGATTATCATGCATTCATCTTTTATATGATATTATTTTTTTGTATAGGAATAGATTAAATGAGTTGATTGTGGGGGTTTACCTTCCTGGAAGTAGCATTTTGTAGCAGTGGATTGACACCAACATAACCAGTAAGGCCAACATAGGGAATCACATAAGATGCAATTATAAAATTAAGTGAATTAGCATAGGGATCAAAGGGAGGAACCAAAGGTTTCTCAACGGCACTATCCATTAGTTTGGCAAAAGATGCTGAGCTTAGATCTAACAATGGCCTAGGGAACCCTGTCACTTTGCTCTTTATGGCCCTGCAATTAGGAAACAACAATTGAGAAATTAATGTTCTCTATTTTTTTTCCTAAAAGTAATTGTAAATGCAAAGAGCAGAGACAGCACAAAACCTTAAGTGTCCAACTTCCTGAAAAGCAAACTGCAAAATGACATCCTTGGCAAGGCTGTCAAGTTCAACCTTTTTGGCACCAATGGGAGGGGGTCCTCCCCCAGTTAGGTTTGGAGCAGCCACATCCAATCCATACCCGAAAGCCCTAAACAAGAAAAATTCAGCCTCTAAGTATTCTAAATTGAGAGGAAATTCTAACAAATCAGCATCTGATAATTCTGGGATTTGTGCACTTGCAATCAACACAGAAGGAGAATAACAGTTTGGGAGAAGCAATGGAAGGACTAGGGAGGCTAGGAAAATAACAATAGAGGCTCTAGCTCTAGAAATGTAAGTTCCCATGTTTTATTTTTGCCTTTTTTTTTTAAGTAATGTCATCTATGTATGCATTTATATATAACAATCCTTTTGGTTATTGCAGCAATACAAGAAAATGCCACGTGGCAGGAGGATGAATTAATTTTTGGATTTCCTATGTGGGGAAACACTGGTTGCTTAGTGTGTGATAAGTCATTCTAGTAACTTATAAACATGGACGGATTTAAAAGTATACTAAAGGGAGGATTAATTTTTTAAAAAAAATATTATTTAAATATTCAATTCTAAAAAATAATAATTGAATAAATAAATTTAACAAATATTTATCATTAATTTTATGTGTAAAACTAAATATAGGACCTATTAATAAAAGAACATTAAGCAAATATTAATGATAAAAGTTATAATTAATATATAACAAGCAAAGTTGACTTTTTAATAAAATTATTAAAAATTAAATCAAAATATAATAATATTATATTTGATAATCATTTTATATTTAAAAAGGTAAATTTAAAATTAAGGGAACAAAAACAAAAACAACCTAAATCTAAAGGACCAAAATATATTTAATCTTAAATTTTATTATTAATTAAAATTTTCTAAAATTTATAAAATTGTGCAGATCTCAATTCTTATTTAATGTATTCCTACTTATAATTTTATTAATTATATTTAATAAATATATTATATTGGATAAAAATTATAATCTTAATCTTATCTTAATATATATGTCTTTAATTTCGTGACATATGTCTTTAATTTAGGTTCCCAGGTCAAATAAATTTTAGTTTTTTTATTTGGCCCCACGTCCTCCCACTTTTCCTTCTCTCACATTCTTTTTATTTTGTAATAATCAATTTTTTCTCTCTCTTTCACCTCTTTCCTCCCC
>NC_038251.2:11235982-11237948 GCF_000004515.6 Glycine max | reverse complement strand
TTCCTGGTACAAAATTTGGTTAATAAATAATATAAGGTATATAATAATATAAATCTTTTATATAAATATATAATAAGCTTCTAAAAATATAAACATATAATAAGATATATTAAAATATATTTATTAAATATAATTTTATCACATAATAATTTTTTTTTTCTAGATCAGAGATTCAGGTACTCCTAATCACTGGATCAGAGATTAATCTAATGTGCGATGTGTAATTATAGTTAACTCAGAAAATTTTATAAATCATTAAATAAATTATTTTCTCATATGTAAATATAATAAAATCCTACACGTCAATCCTTTGAATTTATCACATAATTATTTTAATTTAGTTTTAATTTTTTAGTGGTAGGGATCACACATTTCATTCAAGGAAAACCATTCTCTTCGAGTTAACTAGACAAAGGTGACAAAACTTTTTTTTCTGAGTATTAAAATAATATATCAAAGACTCAACAATATTTATTTTTATTTTAGAATTCTATAAAATTATATTTACTTAGAAGTCGTATTAATATCTTAAAAAATTCACAAATAAATATTTTTTAAAATAATATTTTGACTCTATGATTAATAAAATCACAACTGAAAATTTTGTTAATTAATATTTATATAATAAATTAATTTATTTTAGTAACAAAATATTTTAAATTATTTCATCAATAATATTATAAATTAACTTAGTTTTAATTTTCACTGATGGGAGATAATTACGTTGGACGCATGCATGGTCATTTTGGATAACAACACTTTTTTTTAGTGTTTAAAAAACTGCAAACCAAAAATTCAATAATATTTATTTTTACTTTTAAATCCTATAAAACTATTTTAAATTTATTTAAAAAAATTTATAATATATTTTTTGAAAAATCATTAACAAATTTTTTGTCATATAATATTTATATAACAAGGTTGACAGTTTTATATAAAATTTAATTTAAATATAATTAATTAATATATTTATTACTAAATAATCTTTTGAATCTATGATTAATAACATCATAAATGACAATTTTATTTATTAATAATTCTATATGAATGTAAAGTAATTTTTAGATGAATATATAATAAATTAATTTATTAAACATATTTTAATTACAAAATAATTTTAAATTACTTCATCAACAATATAATAAATTAAACTAGTTTAATTTTTTTATTATTGAGACGACAAGTTAATATATTTATTACGCTAAGTATTATATAAAATATGTTATTATTATATTTATTGAATGATGAATTTGTATAAATACTTATTGCTTATTATGGAGACTACACATTTCATTCACATAAAATAATTTTATTTGAGTGAACTAGATATAGGCGACAAAATTATTTTTTTAAGTATCAACACTATTATATACCAAGATTCAATATTTATTTTTACTTTAGAATCCTGTAAAATGATATTTACTTAGAAATCGTATAGAATATTTTTTTAAAATTTTATAAATAAATATTTTTTTAAATAATAATATTTATATAATGAGGTTGAAATTTTTATACTACAGTTCAATTTAAATTTAATTAGTTAATATATTCGTTACAAAATGATATTTTGATTCTATGATTAATAAACTGATAAACAATTTTTTATTTATATTTATATAATGATATTAAGTATTTCATATATAAATACTTAATAAATTAATTTGTTAAATATACAAAGTAGTTTTAAATCATTTCATCACTAATATCATAAATAAATAAATTTTAATTTTTAATAATTATAGAGATCACAATTATCATTTTGGAAAGACAATCATATTTGAATCATGTATAATCATTTTTGCGACAAAAATCATTTTTTTATTATTTAATAAATTTCATACCAAAGACTCGACAATATTTTTATTTTACTTTTAAATGGTATAAACTTATTTTTAATTTTTTAAAAATATTTATAATGAGTTTGAAAGTCATATATACAATTTACTTTACATATAAGTAGTTAATA
>NC_038251.2:11164776-11235882 GCF_000004515.6 Glycine max | reverse complement strand
AAGACCTATTGAATGTTTCCTTATGGGATATTTGTGATAGACGAGTTGATTGTTTTATCATTTTGGGGTCTTTTTGCTTACAAAACATGATGAATACGTTTGGTTATTTGGCAAAGTGGACGGGTATGATAAGTTTTCCATGTTCAGCCAATTTTAACTATATCAAAATCTATGATAATATATACTCATTTGTAAATGATTTATAACAAAAGTATAATTTTATTATCTAAATTTATATATTTATTATTAATCATTACTTTTATTTCTCAACAATGAAATTAAAAATTTATTTACTTAAGAAATCATATTTATTTTTTTATATAATGATAATTATGTTTGATTCTAAGTAAATTTAATTTTATATGCAAGCGTGTTTCAAACATATGCAAAAATGAATAATTATCCTACTATTATATCCTATTCTTTCTTATTATAGCCTAACTTTAACTTAAGGTGAGTCAGTTATGTGTTACAATCTTACAAGTGAAAAACAAATCAAGTTTAAAAATTTATTAGTTGATAGGATATAATATATAAAATGTGTTTCAAACAATTTGTGATGAAAAAAAATCAAATAAATTCAACTACTAAAATATTATATAAAAAACTGTTTTAAAGGGTATAAATATATCCACTCTTTTTAATTGTATTTAATTTTTTTATGTTTCAAAACTAAAAGTAAAAAAAAAAACAGATTATTTCATTAGTCTATATTTTATTTTAAAATAGATAGATTACATACAAAGGATATAATATTTTTTTTTCTACCCGACTTGAATATAATTATTTGTAGTGAAGAATACTTGTGATTTAGAAAAAAATATAAGACTTTTTTATTACTCTGTATTTTATTTTAAAACAAAAAAAAAATCATTATATATAAGAATCATTTTAAATTATGCATAGAGATTAATATAATATATGCAAATGCACAGTTAACTGGATGTGATATTAAAATAGAATAATAATTATTTATATATTTTACAATAAATTTATAAAATTATCTGTCGTGATATAAAAAAAATATGTTTTTATCTATCAGAATCAAAGTCATATATTAAATATATTAAAACAAATTACATATCATGTCCAATTAATTAAATTAGACGTTCTTAGTAAAAAAATTGTAATTAGACGTTGTTAGTAAAAAAAATTGTAATGACATTTTGCCTGATAACAAGTAATTACTTAATATATATATATATATATATATATATATATATATATATAGTTGTTTAAATTTAATTTTATATTAATTTTTAAAAAATTTAAAATATAAATAAATTTTCTTATTATTTGATTACGATCAAAATATATTTAATTTCAGGGAATATGTTTTATTATTGATTTTAAGCAAATAATAAGTTGTTTCAAAAATACATAAAGACAAATATGCAGGGATAGCTAACTAATTTGTACAAAAGAAATCCTCATTGAATGGTTGGAAAAATATAACCACTGACGGTGTCATGCTGTCAGTCATTAAACTTTTTCTATTAAAATACTTCTTCCCGGGAAATCCAGTTTTACCAACGAAATTTAATTTTAACACTAAAAATTCTGCTGCAAATTATCTGCAGTCAGCAACAGAATAGATTTCAACACTTTGGCTTCTTCATTACACATTTGTGAATTGTGAAACACATTTGGAATTCATTTGCGGGTTGGAGGAAGATAAAAGTAAAGAAAGTATGCTCTACTTCTTAAAAGGTGTTTGCATTCTTTATATTGTAGTTTAATTTATAAGAAGTTTCCAGGAAACATAAAGTTCAAGGAATATATAATTCAACATTGAATTTCAATTACTCAAAAAACAAATTGCATCACTTGAGCCATGAAAATAAATATATCATTCCCTTACAAATATTCTGACAATTTGAAGAGATGATCTATTGTTTGCATATATTGCATTTCACTTTTCCATTTCCTTAAATATTTTTTGAAATAAGTTTCTCTTTTAATATAATGATGATACTAGTTGTGCTACATTTGAAAAAAAAAATGTTGTTTATTATTACCATGATACTAACATGTTTATGGATAGACTAATTCTACTGCTATTATATTGCTCTGCTCCTAATCAAAAAAAGAAAATTTTGCTCTGCATAGTAGTCTGTTGCTATATTTCAATTAATGAAGAATCTGATAAAATACTATTTAATAAATTACTTTAAAGGTTCATAAAATCATATTGAATTTTACTTTTCATTCAGCAGTCAAATAAATTAATTAATTATGATCTAAAAAATTTCTCAAAATTACTCTACATATTATATTGCTCTGCATATTAGTCTGTTGTTATTATATAATTCAAAGTGCATCACTCTAGCAAGGTTTTGAGGATTTTAAGGTTTGTGATCTTATAAACCCAGTCACTCATTCTTGGCACACTGATCTTGTTCAATGTGGATGCATCCATTTGGTTTAATATTGACATCTTATAAGGAAAAACTTCATTCTATTCAAAACTCCTGGATGAAATTTGTTCCTAGGTAAACTAATCAAGTCGCCCATTCACTAGTTAGAGTGTCTAAATTCTATACTAGCCCACATAGTTTTCATTTTTCTCCAAATTGTATTTATGTCCTTATTATGAATGAAATGATATAAGTTTGTCGCCCTAAAAAAATATAATATAGAAAGAAAGGCGTAATAACTCAAAATTTGTTTATTTAGATAAATTCAAACCTTAAATACTACTACTACTATAATAATAATAATAATAATAATAATAATAATAATAATAATAATAATAATAATAGTGGTGATTAACACTCCTCATGAGCTTTAGCAATATAGAAACTAGAGTATAGGGATGGTTTTCTACTTTCTCAAAAGGTAATGTAGGCACTTGACTTGAAGACGTTAATTAGATGCATGTGTCCATGGTGGGATATCGATCCTAAATTCATCTTGATTGTTTTTACTTGACTTCTATTTTATCACTGATTCTGTCAAAATTTCACTAATTCTACCACTAAAATGTTAAAATGAATTCCTAATTAGAAGCGTAAACAAGCCGAACCAAGTTGAACATTAAAAATTTAGGAAAGGTTGTGAAAAAAAAAATATTTAAGATTGAGTCTAACTAAAAGCTTGACTCATTAATTTGATTTGAGGTTTTACATGTTTTGTATGCATTTACGACACTTATTTAAACAAGTCTAACTAAAGGATTGGCTCATTAATTTGATTTGATATTTTACATGTTTTATATGTACCACTGAGCATTAACACATTTACAACAACTATTTGTCAATTTACATCATTCCAAAAAATGACACCATGTCATAAGCAGTTACGAAATTAAATTTGGAAAATGAAGTGTACTTTAAGGATGTTTGAACTCTTAGGAGCTTGGGGTTGGGAAGAATGTTATGACAGTTGACTATTTTGTGGTTGATGCTGCAACACCCAGTGGATTAGGAAATGGAACTTGCCTAATAAGTGTAGGTGGAGTCGATGTCTCCCTCTAATAGATGGTGGCTTTTAAACATGTTCTAATTGCATTTGGAGGAGCATGTTGCATGAATCCTCTATCTAGGTGTAGAAACATTAAAACTCTAGAATGCAGTGAAGTCCCCCAAAATGCATAAAACCATGCCACAACGCACAAAATCATTTCAAATGTAGTAAATAATACGTGTCTACGATGCACAAAATTAGACCAAGATGCACCAAAACTTTGCTACAATGCAAAACTAGTAAGAAAAAAAAAATATTACCAACTTATGAAAAATCATCATTGATATTATTTTTAGATAGTAATTATAAAAATTAATAAATTTATCATACATGATAATTAATGATTAAATGATTATAAATTATTTTTAAACTGGAAATAAGTAGATTATTTATTCATATTTTATCCACACTTGTTAAAATCTTTTTTCCTTTCCATTATTCTATTTTTTTTTTTTAATTTGCTCGTATATTTTCCTAGAAGAACTAATTGTTTTCCTCATAGACATCTAGTTACTTAAGATCTTCATATACTCCTATATTTGGCATAACGATTAGAAATGCTCTGCATTCCCATGGAAACAAAGGAACAAAAGAATCAAGGATAGAACATAACACATACCTACCTACGTTCTCGGCCCTCAATTTTCTTATGTCTTTATGTTTAACATTTTGCTGATGTCTCATTCCTAGAATCTACCATTCTATATCATCTTCATCATCATCTATAACGATAATTTCGTCCCACCACCACCATCATCATAGGCATCCCCCACATCTTCACCATCCCAATCATCATCGTTATCATCGGCAATCTTTCTTCTCCCTCAAAAGTCAAAATGTCTGCAAATGTTTGCAACACTTTAGAAAAATAAACATAATAATAAAAAAGAACACGTGATATTCAGGTCAAAAGACAGCAACGTTACCTGTTGCGTCAAGCCTCTCCCTCTACATAAGTATCAGAACATACGAAAATTTATTGTAACATAATTAGAAGAAAAAATGTAGACACAAATGACTTCACTGCCAAAATCTTGAATGTTAGCAGATGACATAACTCCTTGTACCTTGGCATCACACCTATGAAGCCCTGATATTCCAAAAATGCAAAAGTATCATTGTCGTATCCATGTCGGACACCAATACGTCTGGATACGTATCCAAGAAGTATCCATTTTTAAAAAAAATTATAGGACACCATTGAGATACGACTCAAGATGACTGGATATGATTCTGATATGATTTGACTCCGATATGACCTGAATCACTTTTTGAATTTTTTTTAATATTTTATATTTTATTGTTTTAAAGTTTGGGATTTTTAAAATAAAAAAGATCCAAACGTAAACAAAATGTAACTCCTTTTCTTTATCAAAACATAAACAAAAACACAACACACCCTTTTCCTCTTCTCCAATATGACAACTCATTTCCGGCAATTCAGTGAGGGGGTTAATTTTTCCGGGGCAAGTGGGAGTGGGTCTCTCTCCGCACAATGCACAAATCATAATTTTATTTTGCTACTCAACAACTGTGTTTTTTCTGAAACAGAACCTGCATTGTTGTAGTATTTTAACAACACTCAAGATCATATGCATCATTACATTTAACACCAAAACTATTACATTTTATATTGCATCCATATATAGTTGGAGCACTGGTACCATGTAATGATGTAAATAAGAAATTATACCTACATAATTAGGTGGTTTTTAACAATTTTAGTCAATAATAATTGTTATATACTACTATAGTGCTACACAATTTTCAAAAGATGATCCAACAATAAGTATTTGCACCTAATTGTAGTTACTCATAAAATTTTACACAGTACGAACTAAATAGTTGCAACCATAAAACACTATTCAAATGGAGAAAACGTCGGTTAGGCTTTTCTAAGAACGAAAGAAAAAATTAAAAACAATACACATTTAATCACGCAAACCTTTATTATCAATAAATCCATGCAGCTAAGATTTTCCCCACGTAGCAAATCCAAAAATTGGACCAAGTTGCATCCTCTTGACACGTTGCATTTCCTTGTATAGCTGCATGAACCAAAAGGATTGATATATATATATATATATGTGTGTGTATGAATCATTAGAATATGCATCATCACTTTGGAAAAAAGAACCTAAAACAAAACATGGCACCTCAAATTTCTAGAGGCAGAGTCCCTATTGTTGTTTTGCTAGCCTCTCTAGTCCTCCCCCTCCTTTTTCAAGAATATTCTTCTTCTTCTGTGTTCATTGCAAGTGCATCAGCTTCAGAATCAGATGTTGATCTGTTAGAATTTCCCTTAAATTTAGAATACTTGGAGGCTGAGTTTTTCTTATTTGGTTCCTTGGGTCATGGATTGGATGTGGTTGCTCCAAATTTAAGTGAGGGAGGACCCCCTCCCATTGGTGCCAGATTGGCCAGACTTGAGAACCTCATCAGGGATATCATCTTGCAGTTTGGTTTGCAGGAAGTTGGACACTTGAGGTTTTGTTCTGTCTCTAGCTACTCTCTGCAATTACAATTATTTTTAGGCAAAAACCTTAGAATATTTTTATGTTTGAACGTAAATATCTACTTCAACCCTACAAAATCAGTTTATAAGATAAAGGTTATCTCTCACTTATATTTTATTTTATTTTGACTATATCATTGGTCAGTATGGGATGTCTGAAATGAAAATGAAAAATCGTAGATCATAAGTCAGAGAGAATTTTGGTTAGCACCTAACTCAGCCTTGTAAAATACCTAATAAAACCAGTTTATATAAGATAAACATTGTCTCTAACAAAATGAAAAATCAGATAGAAGGTTTTTCACGTGTTGTTGTGAATTGTTTTTGCAGGGCCATAAAGAGCACAGTGAGAGGGTTCCCAAGGCCGTTACTTGATCTAAGCACAGCATCTTTTGCAAAAGTAATGAATAGTGCATTTGGGAGACCTCTTGTTCCTCCCTTTGACCCCTATGCTAATTCGATCAACTATCTGTTAGCATCTTATGTGATTCCCTATGTTGGTCTCACTGGTTATGTTGGTGCCAATCCACTGCTGCAAAATGCTACTTCCAAGAGGGTAAAACTTCAAACTCAACACAGCTAACTAACCATTCCTCTGTAATAAATTTAGGCTCATGTCACTCTCATGCAATAAGTAACCATTCCTCTGTAATAAATTTAGGCTCATGTCACTCTCATGCAATAAGTAACCATTCCTCTATAATAAATTAAGGCTCGTGTCACTCTCTTGCAATAAGTCTAGACTTAAATCACTGTCTAATTTTGACGTACAGTATTATTATTATGTGCCGGATACAAATTTTAACGAAATCAAAACTAATCAATCAATGCGCGTGCTTTACTCATGAGTAAGGTTATCCCCACTAAAAAAAAAAATGTTTTTTTTAATTCCTTTTTGTCTCTATCTTTTTGTTAGTCAATTATATATATCTCTCAGTTTTGTTTCACACATCTCCCTTATTAATTTGTACATATCTCTTCTCGCTATAAAAGATGTCATGAGAACTGTTTGTTAAAATTACATTACTCTTAGTCTTGGGTTAATAAAAAGAAAGAAAATCTATCACCAATTGGTAATCATGTTTCACAAGATCTCTCTCACACACAAAATCGACTAGATGACATCTTAAGTGAGAAAGAGAGAAAAATGTAAGTATAATAGGTGATATAATTTTATAGGAAGAGAGATAAAAAAAAATGTCATATAAATGTTTGAAATTTATGGATGTCAAGAAATAAGAAATAAGAATTCTAAGTAATATAAGAAAATTAAAAATTCATATTACTTGTATATACATACATAACAAATGATGAATATGATCCAAGATCCAAGATTAATATTTAATTTTCTCATCAATTTCTAAAATTATTTGTTTTAGCTTACATGAGAAAAGTTGAATCCAAATTTCACATTTATATTTAGTATACATGTCTTTCAAACTTTTATATCATATGAAATTAATATTTTGTTAGTTATTCAATAAAACAAAAATTACTTCTCTTAATTCCATTTTCCCTACTCCATGTCACTTAATGACAATGTGAATATATATATATATATATATATGAACAGCTTGTTGCAGGACTTCTAGGAGTAGAGTCCGGGCAAGATGCGGTTATTCGAACATTGTTGTATGAACGCCAAGCATCATTGGTGCAACCATACAAAGTGACTGTGGCAGAGTTTACAGATCGCATTTCAATGCTTAGGAACAAGCTAGGAAATGCAGGTGTGAAAGACGAGGGTCTTGTGGTGCCTAGAGTGCAAGGTGCTGAGGGTAGTGTCACAGACAACATTCTCGCTGGTGACAAAGATTCACTATCATATCCTAGAACTCCAGAGGAAATATTGAGGATAATATATGGAGGAGGTGATGAACATGTTCCTGGTGGTTTCTACCCTAACGGAGCATGTGGTCGCATAGCTAAATCTTACTTGAAGTACACTACTTAAAGCTAGAGTATGTGTTGTAGTTATATGTGTCTTGAAATTGTTATGCCTACCCTATCACAATAAATTATTATTATAATAAGAGAGTATGTTGCTTGATCATATGGCTACAATTTGTAAGTGATGATTAATTACCAATAATCGAATCTTTGGTAATATATATTTAAAAATCAATATTATATTATGTGTTAAGGTATTAGTTTGTGCATGATATAGATTCAGTGAGTATTTTAAATAGCTTATATAATGATTTTTGGTGGATTATTAAACAGTTTGTGACTCTTTTAAATTCTTTTTCTTGGTGAAGTTTAACAATTTTTTTGCTTATTTGCATAAGTTCTATAGTCAAATATTTTATAACTAACTATTGTGTAATAAAGGCTATTAAGTAAGAGTATAAGCAAGTTATTTGCGCAAACAAAACTTAAATATGTTTTTTATCTTTGATATATACATGTTTTTAGCATCTAATTCCTAAAAATTTTGCTTGAGATCTATGTCGCTAGTCAGGATCCGTTATATGTTTATGTAACGGTTAACCGACCATGCAGACATATCACATGTGGTGTCACGTATAATTTTTGTCTAAACGAGATTACACATAGGATTTTTTTTCTTAAAAAAAAAGAAGTAAAAAATGATGTTGTATTATTTTGTGGCTTCACCTTCTTGTAACCTAATTTTTCAATCAACAACGCATACACCTTCTCAAGGTCCACCCCTTTGCTGAAAAAATGGTCCACCCAAAGGTACCCTTTGTACTATGAGCTGGAGTAATCGTCCTATGAGTTTAACAAAAACACTACATACTCAATTACTCATTCGCAAATTATGTTTTCCTGTTTTGCCCCTCACTCCCCTCTCTATTTCCCAATCTCCACCACCCAACCAAAACCCCTAGTCGGCGCCAATCACTCTTCAACAAGATTCTGGTCCCAATATAAAAAGAAAATCCAAAATCCAACTTCAATTGTTTTTTTTTTAAATTTGCTGTTTATTTATTTATTTTTTGTGAAGAAAAAAAAAGGAGAAGGAAAGTGCACGATTTTACCATGGAACCCTCCGTAGGCAAGCCTGGTTCTCTCCAAAACCTTCTGATACGATTACTCCTCTTCGGCGTTTTGGTCATCAGTGTTCGATCGTTTCGCTTACCTCATCGTCGTCACCAACAAGTCCTACACAATCAGTGACTTATGTTTTTTCTCTCTGCCGGAGACTCTCAGCCTCGTCATCATGGAAAAAAAATCTTGGAACCCTACTATTCTTTTTGTTTGGTTTTAATATAATTATAGTTTAATTAAAATATAATATCACGTCAGCAAACACATCGTCGGTTTACATGCACATTTATTCCAACATGGCATGTGTGCGTCCAAATTTCGACTAACGACAAATACCTTGGACAAAAGTTTTTCAAATATTAGGAATCCAATTCAAAGGAAAAATTTATTAGAGACTAGATGCTAAAAACATGTATATATCTTTTTTTTTTGCTCAGCAAAAATAAGTATAGATATAAGTACCAGAGGTACTAAAGATACATGATGGGGTTAGGTAGACAAATGGTCCCTTAAAGCAGACTTGAAATTGGTATGGAAAGGGACCAGATCTACATAGATACAATCAGAATATACTACATAGATCCTATATACCCTATATGTTACCCTCTGCTGTTCACAAAAGCCTTCTCCTAAGTTGTTGGACCATTGATTGAAATGTATTACAAAATCTTTCTCCATAAATTTTAGCCAAGTCTAGAGTAAGAATACTGTGTCATCCATCAGCTTACTTCCATTGAAAGTCTCATTTGAGAAAACTATCTTGTTCCTTTGTTTCCAAATAGTCCATGTTAATGTTACCCACCAACATTTCCACCTATTAAACCTGATCCCTGCATCCAACCCATGACCATGTTGCAGAAAATGATGTCTCGGATCTTGCAAGAAAGTGCCCGAGATATTTACCCAAGACAAATATTCCCACCATATAGGTACAATTTTATTACAACTGAAAAACAAATGGCATGCATCCTCGTCCTTATTCCTGCAGAATGGGCAAAGCAGGTCAATGACCTGTACATGTCTCCTTCGCATGTTTACTTTCATTGGCAATCGGTCTCTAATTAATCTCTATGCAAAAAAAGATTATTTGGTTGGGATCTTTAATTTCCATAGTGCGTCAAAAACTCCATCTAGGTTCTCATCCGTTGATTCCCTCAACAACATATTATATGCGTTTTGTGTTGAGTATTGGCCATTTGGGTTAGATTTTCACACCTAACTATCTCCTCTATGTGACTGGATTTGAATCCGTGTTATATCTGCCAAGAATCCGTCAGCTGTGTCGACTTCATTATCAAACAAGGGTCTCCTCCATGTGAGACTCCATTCCCAGCTTGCATCTGTATAATTGCCCAGTTGCTGAATGAGGTGCTTTTGCTGACAGGAAATACGATACAGCCTAGGATATTTTACCATTAAAGATACTTCATCGTCAATCCAGCAATCCTCCCAGAATCTGGCCTTATCTCCACATCCTACCCTCCAAGCTATTCCATTTTGAAAGGTAGTGCCCTGTTGCGATTGATTAAGTATCGCCATTAGGTCCCGCCACCAAATAGAATCATTGTTGCCTCTTATTCCTTCAGCCAAGCATCTCCAGCCACCATATTTAGAATCCAGTACCTTGGCCCATAATTCCCCATGATGCTGAAATTGATCCCATCTCCATTTACCAAACAATGCTATGTTAAATGTCTTGATGTCCTTTATGCCTAGGCCTCCCTTGTCTTTTGGAAGACATATTGTATCCCATTTAATCTATGCAATCTTCTTTTGCTCGAGTCCACCTCCCCATAGAAATTTGCGTTGAATACTAACAAGCTTATCCAGCACTGAATTGGGTATCCTGAAAAATGAAAAGAAAAGGATGGGAATGGATGTTAGGACTGATTGTATAAGGGTCACTCTCCCCCCGAAAGAAATGTGTCTTTGTTTCCACTTTGCTAGCTTTCTCTCACACTTGCTAATAATAGGATCCCACAACTCACAACGCCTAGGGTTTACCCCAATTGGTATACCCAAATAAATGAATGGTAAGGACAACAAGCTACAGTTCATGCATTTTGCAGCTTTCTTCTTCCAGTGGTCCGATTTCCCAATTGCCCTAAAACAACTCTTTGCAAAATTAATTTTAAGGCCTGATACAAGTTCAAAGCTCCTCATAATGGCTTTGGTTGCCTTAACATTTTCCATAGTTGCCTCACTGAAGAAAATAGTGTCATCAACATATTGTAAGATGTTAACTTCCACATTGTTTTTCCCCACTGAGAATCCACATAATAGATTCTTGTCAATAGCTTCTCTCATCAAACCGGTTAGAGCTTTAGCAACAATATTAAACAATAGGGGTGCTAGTGGATCTCCCTACTTGAGTCCTCTTTGTGGGATGAATTCAGCGGAGGGGCTTCCATTCACCAAAACTAAAACATATGTATATTTAAGGCATCCCGCAATCCATTGTATCCACTTAGAACAAAAGCCCAGTCTCCGTAACATGTATAACAAAAAATTCCAAGAGACAGAATCATATGTCTTTCATAATCTACTTTGAACACCATGCATGGCTTTTGACATCTTTTTGCTTCCTTCACCGCTTCATTGGCTATGACTATGTTGTGCAACAAGTGTTTGCCACCTATAAACGCAGATTTCCTTTCATCTATAATGTCTGGCATTACCTTTTTCAATCTTTTCGCTAGCAACTTGGCCACGATCTTGCACATACAGCCTATAAGTGAAATAGGTTTGTACTGATTAAGATTCTATGGATCAACCACCTTAGGGATTAAGGCAATAAAAGATGCATTGCAGCCCTTTAGGAAAATTCCGTTGACATAAAATTCATCCAAGAACTGAATAACATCAGGTTTTAAAAGCTGCCAGAACTCCTTGATGAACTTGAAATTTAGTCCATCTGGGCCAGAACTTTTCTCACTTCCACAATCCCATACAACCCCATTTATTTCATCCTCTTGGAATCGCCCCACCAGCATGTCGTTTTGTTGTTGTCCAATATTGTGAAATCTGACTCCATCCAGGTCTGGTCTGCAATGCTCAGGTTCTTGAAATCTTTGCAAGAAAAACACTCAGACTGCCTCTTTCACTCTTGTCGGTTCCTCTACCCAAGAACCATCGATCATCATTCCTTTGATTGCATTATTTCTGCGGTTCGAATTCATCAGCAAATGGAAATAACGTGAATTGCAGTCCCCTTCTCTAATCCATCTTGATCCCGCCTTCTGTCTTAGTAGTGACTCATGTGATTGGGCAGCTAACCACAAATCTTCCTATAATTTTTTCCGAGTCATCAGTTCTTAGGGGGGATAGGTGTCTATCACTTGTAACTTCTTCCAGCTTGTTTAAATCAGCCTCAATGTTTTGAAACTTCTTGAGTGTGTCACCAAATTGCTCCTTGTTCCATATCTTCAGCCTCTCCTTGAGTACATATCCCCCCCCAACCCCTTTGGTGAGTGCTTGTCCAACATTCCTGAACAGTTTCCCTGAATGACTTGTCTTTTATCCAACAATCAAGGATCCTGAAAGGTTTGGGTCCCCAATAAATATGTTTAGATCTGAGTAGAATGGGGCAGTGGTTCGAGAAGTTCTTATCCAGTGTGAATTGTGTGCTTCCAGGCCATTTAGTGAGCCAATCAGCAGATACAAAAATTATATCCAATTTACTCTTAGCCAACTCATTTGGTCTGATCCATGTAAATTTTCTCCCCATACATGGTACCTCTTCTACTTCCAAATCCGCAATCTAGTCATTGAACTCGCTGACATTCTTATCAATCACCCCCCTCTGACACACACCTAGTCTTTCTGATGGGTTTCTAATATTGTTGAAATCTCCCAATATGCACCAGAGTCCACCATGACTTAAGTTTTTCAGCTATCTAATAGAATCCCATAAAAGTCTCTTGTTGGTGATGTCACATGGTGAATAAATGTTGAGTATGTGAACTTTCTGAGCCTCCTGTATCCACACCCCTTCCAACAATATAAACCCCCTACCACTAACCTTCCTTTCCATTTTGAATGCTTTCTCACTCCATAAACATAGGAGTCCCCCTGTTGTATTTGATGCAGGTTGCATTTCCCAGCTGACATCTGGGTCCCTCCATAGTGCTTGGCACATTGTCTTCTCAATTTGTTCCTTCTTAGTCTCCTGAATACATAGCAGATCTATTTGTTGTTTCTTAACCATTCTCATAATTGCTGCCCATTTCACCCTCTCCCTAACCCTCTCACATTGTAAGACATGATATTCATGGGATAATATTCTTGTTTTCCAGTCTCTCTGCCTTTGTCCTGTCTCTTTTCTCCATGACCCTTATTCTGTCAATGACTCTGTCATGCTCTGTCCCAGTTGTCACCCCTAATTCTTTTGCCATGTTCCATTGATATGTTGCCTTTTGCTTTTGGTCTGTGTTGACTCCTTTATTGGTTGATGTTGCTTCCCCATTTTCAATTTGCCTTTCATTTTGCACTGGTGCTACTTCTTCGAAAGTTTTGTTGTGATTGTTGTCTGTTTTTTCTTTCTCTAGGTCCACATAATGTTGTTGTTGGTTGTTTGAACTTTGTAATGTAGTTACGCCAGGCCTCATGTCATTTGCACCAACCTGGGCCGCCTCCTTTTTGCACCCTTTGCTTCTCGAATACACCAACCAAGCACCTGTTTTTTTCTTTTTATTACTTAATCGGTTGGGCCAAATCTGTTTTTGGGTTTCAGCACTGGCACTATTAGTAAGGCCCACCAAATTTGTGAACCCCCTCCATCCACGGCTGGGTCACGTGCTTGGTTATCTTTTACCATGTTTGACTCTGCCATGTCATGACAACGTTCATCTGCATCATTTCCTTTTTGATGAAAGCTTTGTGTCGTTGTTGTCGAGTCTTCGAGCCTATCGCCTAGCTTGTTTTGTGCTCTACATGGTCTGTCATCACGAGAGTTGTTCTCTGGCACCACCGTGGACCGCGTGGCGGGTTCTACCTCATTTCCATGCATGTGCTCTGACCTGCGTGCTTTATGAGTGTGGCAGTGTGCCCATTGTTTACAGTCAATACCCAGTGGTTTCTCAATGTCGTTTGGATCGATGGTTAATGGTGTGTACCCCTGGGTCGAGAGCCCATCGTTCGAGTTATCGGTAGGCCTCCTCGGCGCAACTTCATTTCCCAACGCGCCGTCCACCTTCGACGCTGGAGTTTCGATGTCACTGTTGTCAGAGTCGATTTCCTCCGAAGACCCAAGGCCACTCCTGAATCTGCAATTGAATTTTACAGCGTTGTTTCCATTTTCTTCCACTATGTGGACTTTGAATAGCTCCCCGCTGATGTGCACGTTCACTGTGTGTTGGATTATGGGCGTCCACGGGGTTCTGATGAGTACCCTTGCCCTGTCCAACCTCCGAAGCTCTTCAACATCATTGTCCACCTCCACCAACTCTCCAATCGTTGTCACAATCTTCTGGATTTGCTCCAAATCCCAAGCTATTAACGAAATGTCCCAACACTGAACCTAGACCAGCCTGTGTCCGGTTCGCATCCGCGTGTTCCATTTCTCCAACGAGTGAAACAAGGAGGACCCGTTCATATCCTCTTCCTTTTTCATATGTTCTGCTCCGATATCGGTAAGGCCGAGTAGCAGCACCATGTCATCCCCTAGGTATTTCGGCATAACATATGCTCCTATGTCCCACTAGGTTTCATCTTCAAGTCTATCAAACATCGCCAGATTCTTCAAGCGGCCCACCCAAGCATCACTGAACCACTTCTTCTCCCCCATCAGGATATCAATCTGGACTGTTGATTGTGATCTATTGTATCTGTAGATCGCGTTCTCATAAGGCCGCCTTTTCCTTGTGTTCCAGGTGTTGGTAGCCACCACCGTCGGGTATGATATCGAAGGTATCCTATGTTGTGGTTGCCTTTGTTGAGCTGCTTCCAGTTCATGTTTGTCATCGTTCCCCTGCATTTTGATTTGTTTTTTGTATTCTGCATTTCTCATCATCTCTCGCTTGTATTTCGGAATGTTCACATACAACTTCAATCCTCTAACCATAATGTTATCCAACTGCCTTTCCAGATTGCGCTCATTATTCACCCCTCTAAACCGCACAAAACCATACCTCCTACCACCTATATTTCTCTATTTGGAAATGAACACCTCTCTCACATTCCCCCACTTCTTGAACTGGACCCAAAGATCCTCTTCAGTTGCATCTTTTGGGAATCTTGTAAAATAGAAGGATGAGATGTCGGATCTCTCCCTCCAATTTGCCCGAGTAAGGGTAGTATGTTGTTCATCCTTGTGTCCGACGTAGTTACGTCGGGGATCCTTTCTCTCCCACTGTCCACCTCTCTCTCTACCCCTCCCTCTGTTCCTAACACTAACCCACTCTCTCTCACTGTTTCTCTCTCTACTCATTTCTCTACGTCTCAAAGACTCATTCCTATAGACCAACATCATGATGTGAAGGGAAATACATGATTAATCATCACATTACATGAACATACCCTCCCATTTGAGAACTGAACAATTCTACGAGATGTAGGCAGAAAATAAGATATACAAGTTCTAATTGCAATTGCAGCAGATACACCAGCTTCAAACTTTGGACTATGGCCATTGCCGAACTGTCTTTGTAAAGAAGAATTCAGGTATATATCAATGACCAAAAACATATTTAACCCTAGAAACAATTTATTTATATTGATTATTAAACAACCCTTTATGTTATATATGATGCATGCTTGATCAAAATGTATATGAATTTCTTTGTGTTATTTCGAAAGTAGCTGTTTGATCTTCGGTCACTTGAATTTTCGATATCTTTTTTTATTTATCATCAAACAAATGACATCTTCTTTTGAAAATCCTACTTATTTGTAGTGTGATATTGTAGAATCTCATTATTATTATCCAAACAAACCTGAAATGCATGCTTGCATATTCATCCATAGGTCAAATTAAATATGTAATTATTGAAATAAATATTAGAGACTCAAATGATAAATATGCAAACATGATAACTTATATGTTACTCTATATCTATAAATCAAGAAACTTTTCTTTGCATATAGAAGAAAAATTGTTATTCTTCAAATCATATTAGATATATGATAAACATTATCCTAGTGAGGTTGGTCTTAAATCATAATTTGTGGAAGGGGTTGAATCAAACTTATTATGTTATGCGGGGGCTTAGATATCTCATATCCATATGTTAAATGCAAGTGCACTCAGTTGTCACATGACGATGAAGATGTCCATGTTTCTCCTCAACAACTAAGGTTTTTCTTAGTTTTGGTTTGAGTTCATTTTAAGCAAAAAGTCATCTGATCAAAATATAAAAATAAACTACTGTTTTATTTGGATCAATTTAAATTAAATATCGCATCAAATCCAATCCAATTAAAAGTTATTTGGATAAAATTAGATTATTTGGTTTCTTCATTTTATTCACTTGTTTCCAGTTCAGTAATGCCATTTAAGATACTACATTAACACATCAATACTTTCCAAGTAGCACAAGTTTACTCGTATCTTTTTCTTTTCTTTCCCCTTTTTTTCTTTAATTGTTTTGCACATGCATTTTCTTCAAAAAATTAATTATTCTTCTTTTGCACTATAATAATTATTCTAGGGACTAGTTTGTTTTGTCATACCAAATAAATATATGAAAATTATTGATTATAAAGATCTGCATTTGCTTAAGCTAGGTAATGGTTTGGTCCCTATATGATAATTGTCTTGTGACAATGGCCATAAGGGACTAGATTCAAGTTCAGTAAACAAAAAAAGTAATGGTTATATTTCGATCTTTTAACACCGAAGTAACTAAAAAGCTTTAAGCAACCTGGATAATAATGCATTGACATTGGTTTTTATAGTTACTTTCATTAATTATAAGGAATGATTAGTTGGTTTTACTTGAAGGGTAGAATAACGATGTATTTGCAAAAACGCTGGGTTTAATATAACCCATGTTTTTTTTTTTAATTTACCAATAGATTTGCTTCTCTATCTGCTGTTTCGGAACGTATGAATGGATGTTTGTTGTCGTGCAAATAACAACCCAAACATGCACTAAAAAGGATAAAAAAAAGTACTATGAAGTTCAGTTCAATATAACCCATGTTTTTTTAAAAAAAATTACCACTAGATTTACTTCTCTATTTGCTGCTTTGGAACGTATGAATGGATGTTGGGAATCATCCAAATGGCAAACCAAACATGCACTAAAAAGGATTAAAAAAAATACTATGAAGTTCAGTTCAATTTTATTTTGAAAATAAGATCCAAAAGCCAGTAAACCGTTTGATCAACTTTAGTTTCTTTTTATCCGTTTGGATGATTTAGAACGAAATGGATTAGAATCAACACCTAACCTACCAAGCATGCAGTTCTCTGGGCTGGTGATCTTCAATGGCAGTTTTTCAAGTGAGAATGTAACCTTCATACCTTACCATGATCAAATTTAACAACAATTCTCAAATTATTTCCCGAGAGAGAAGTTATTTTTAAGAGAAAAAATTTGACTATTGTGTGTTTACAAAAACTGTTTTTGAACCGATCAGCTTTTAAACCAGTGCTCCTGCACATTCCTCCTACGAATTTCACATTGTTCACATTGTGAATCTATTGTTTTTCATTTCCTGTGTTTGCTGGTATCAGCTACCCCTTGGTATTCATCACACAACCATTTTATAATTTAATAATACGACTATATAAGCAAACAAGAAATTAGAGTTACTTGGATCTTCCTATATTTAGAGCCATAATAAAGTTTAGAACTGCTCTGCATTCCTATGGAAACAAAGGAATCAAGGATAAAAGATAACACCCACTTACCTACCTACATTCTCAGCCCTCAATTTTCTTATATCTGGTTGTCTAACATTTGCTGGTGTCTCATTTCTAGAATCTATATCGTCATCGTCGTCATCTACAAAAATAATACCATTTTCGCCATCATCGCCGTCATTGCCATCCTCCTCATCTTCACCATCCCAGTCATCATCATAATTTTCATCAAATTCTTCATCATCATTATCATCTGCATTTGCACGCAGTGTATGAAACTCCGGAGGAGGAGGGCAATCTTCAGTGATTGCCTCATCCCTCTTTATCACAAGATGCCGAATAACTCTTTCATCTTGGTCCAACAGAGTCTTGAAATCGTTGATATATTTGGCATCCAACTCGAAGTTTATCAGCATGTAGTGGGCATTGTTAGCTTTTTTTATTTTGTAAGCTAGCCTTCTCATACCCCAATCATTCAGTCTCCAAACCTGCCCTTTCTTCTCCCTCAAAAAGTCTGCAAATATTTGGAAGAAAAAAATTAAATACAACCAGAATAATCAGAACATCTTTTTTGTTCATCTGTAGATCACAGCAACTTTTTAAGATACCACTAGAATATCAAGGAATTGTCATTATCTACTGTCCATGTAACTATTAAAGAATTTAAACAACAGTTTTTTGTTTGTTTCCCATAACATATATCCAATTAGCAAATAGTTACTGTTTGTTCTTTGTAATTCCACAACTTTTACATTTTACCACCGTCAGTTCTATGAAGCATAGAGACAGAAATACCTAAAATTGCCACAGAGGATAAAGTATATCTAGTGCAAAAGTTTTGCACAGCCTCCTTTTCCTACTGAATGAATAAGAACAAAAGAATTGAAATCCCTCGTGGAAATTCCAGATAGGGCATTAGAGAATATACTTACCAGCTATGACTTGTTAACTTTTGGCAAAGGCAGGTGAATAAAAAATACCGTTAAGAGTTAATTAGACAGATAAGGGATGTAAGAAAACACCTAGCCAATTATAAATAGTATTTTCCATTTGTCATAGACTGCCTCTGCCTGTTCATCATCTTGCCATTTTAGGGATGGCTACAGTAGGTCGTGACTTGCTGATAGAAATGGTAAGCTATAGAACTCATTCTACATGGCATCAAGGGAATATGAGCAGTTAAAAACTGATATAAAATAAACCATGAAAGATTACCTTGAATTTTCTCATTGACAGCTGCAACCTCTTCTTCATGCTTCTCATGAATTAAGTACATAACCTCGTAGTGGCGCACTGCATAGGTAACAAAGCAGAGTATTGTGAGATAGAGCAGTTGAGATATAGATAAAGATTAGCACCAAGATGTTCTATTTTACTATGTACTGGCAGAAGATAGGTAGCTACAATAAGAAGCCATCTGACATCTTAAATTGTTTAAGGAAAACACGAACACACATGCACATAACAGTGACTCGCTGCACAAATCCCACTTAGTGGGGTCTGTAAGATGTGCATAGCCTTACCCCAACAAGTGGAGAGACTCTATCGAAGATTTGATCATGTGACCTTAAGGTCACAAGACAACAACCTTACTGTTGCATCAAGACTCACCCTCTACACACACATGTGACTTAAATTATCAGAATGTATGGAAATTGATTGTAACAAAATTTAAAAAATGTAAGCACGCATAAATAACTTCACCGCAAAAAATTGGATGTTGGCAGATGAAACATCTGTACATTGGCCTCACACAAGCTCAAAAGAATGAGTTGCAATAGTTGATCCAGACCCAATAGTTGATCATGGTTTGGTAACCATCAATGTATTTGACAAGGTATTGGCCAACTAGAAGAGGGGTCTTTGGGAGATGTGTGGAAGTGATAATTTGGTGGCAGGGGTCTTTGGGATCATTGGAAAGAAGAGGGTTGCAGGACAAAGAAAAAAAGTTGGTACGGATTGTGATTGTTGATTAAAGCTTATCAGCACTACTATCTAAAGACCAAATCTTTGAACTTCGAAGGGAATGGTTCATCACATTATTGCTATCTGAATCCTGAACAACCATATACATACAAGGCTTGGCACAACTCAAACAAATCAAAGAATTACAAAGAGAATGAAAATAATTACAAGATATGTAACAAAATACCAACTTCTACAAAATTACATTTGTGCGATAGTAAAATATCTTCTCTAACAGAAAGGATAAAGAATCTACGTACATATTTCAACATCCATATCACTATCTAGCTCAAGCATCAGCGCTTCAAAGAGTTGTCCTGTAAATGAAAATTAAAAATTATTAAAAGGAACAATCAATAATCTCAGCACAGTAATCCAGAACTGTTTAGTCTATCAAGACAGATGCAAGCAACTAAGGACCACTCACTTTCCTCAGCGTCTTCAAACTCCGGGAGAAGCTTACCTTCTTCCTCAACTGTTCTCTGAAAATCGCAATTAAAAAAAAAAAAACAATTCAATATCAAAGAGAAACTTCATCCCATAAAGAATGAACACAGTCAACTAAAGGATGCAATAACTAGTGTCATAAACTATAACATGCTCTAAATTGTGAGAAACACTCCCTTCTAACTAAAACCTAAGCTTAAGATGAACGAACCTTCAAAAGGGTATCTTGCCCTCAAAACCAAACCCATGAAAAATTGCTCCAACCGAGAAAATCACATTAAACTGAGAGGGAAACGACAAAAACAAAACGCGGGTATGTATAAAAAAGTGACCTTTTTAAGGAGCACGGCTTCGGGGAAGAAACCCGTGACCTCATCGGGTTTGGGAACAGAGCTATGGGTATCTTCTTTCTTATCTTTCTTTCGGGCACTCACAATCACTGATGCTGATTTTCTGGGCTTATTCTGAAGAGAAAGTGGAAGTGAAGAAGAAGAAGGGTACCCATTTGCGAATAAGAGACATGGGTTGTTGTAGTTGAAACTGAATCTAACGCAATTAGCTGTCATCATCGTGGTTTTTGAAAGCTTAGGGAGCGGATAAGAAGGTTTAAGAGATGAACCCTGGAGCAGTGACTTTGCCTCCATCGAGAGAGGGGAATCGATGAATTATACACACTTTTGATTACTGCTTATTATATAGTTAACCCACATGGGTTCGTTTTGTTTGGACAAATTAACAAACACAATCCATGTCCGTATAATTATTTTATTTTATGGATTAAATCACTGTGAAACGGAATGTATCAATGGAGGGTAGGGTATATTTATTTTAAAATTGAGAGAAATTAAATTATTTTAATCTTTCTGTTTAGTTAAACTGTGTGTCAAAATTAGTTTTAAACAAATATAAATTTTGATTGAAGTGTGTGTTTTTTTATTAAAAATTACGAAACTCAAAACAGATACCTAATTTGTATTTTAGGATATTTAATTTAAGGTTTTAAATAATATTTTTTTATAAAAAATATTGAAATATTTTGTTTTTAAAATAACATTCAACTTAATTTGATTAATCAAAATTGAATATAATTTTCAAATTTCATTTAAGAAAATAATTAAACAAAATTTGATTATCATTTCCCTCGCTTTTTCGTTATTATTTTGAAAAATAATATTAACAAATCCACAAGTTGTATTCATTTTTTTTTAGAAGTGAAAGGTTTGAATATGTAGCTGATGGTTTTTTTAATAAAATTAATCTTAAAATAAATATACCAATTAGTTCTCGTAAGATGATACAACACTTTTAGAAATATTTTCTTGTACAAATTAATTTCTTCCATTATGTGGTCAAAGGATTTATCTCCGTTGATTAAACTAAATTTATGAGTTATTGTAAATATTTTTGTCACTATTTTTTATTTTCACCAATAAAAAAATCTCTTTATTGATCTTGTTAACAAATTGATATTCTTAGAAACTAACTTATATAATAAAAGTTTTTTTTCGTTCAGAGCACATGTATTTTTTTTACTAAAGATCATTTTTTTCGAATCAGATAGGACCACGATAAATTATAGATTTACGTAATTAATCTTGAATTGAAATAATAAAAAAATAATTTGAAAAAACAACAAAAAAGTAATATTAATAAAATTAAATTACAAATCAATTATTTTTAATTTCAGAATTCAATTATTAAGACTTAATTTAGGTTAAATTGTCTCAATTAATTTTTTAAATAAAACATCACAAAATCATTCACGAAATAGATGAGAAAATTTTATAAGATCATTCACGAAATATGAAAGCTAACCAATTAGGACCAATCTATATTCATCTAACCAAGAATCTATAAATGGTGTTTTTCGATAATTCTTTAAAAAAGTTACTTTTTATAGGTATGGTAAAAGCACTAAAATTAATTCTTTATCTTTTGCTTTTTCTTATAAATTAGACAATTTTAATTTAAATGTTTTCCTTTAAAAAGACAAAGCAAAATAATGATCCATTTTTTGAGACCATAAAGTATCCTTGTCTGTTCTTATTTGAGCGCACCACAAATGTATAAGGATTATGCAATATCCTTACAGAAACAATTGTTAGGAGTTCTGGTGATACAAAATTTGTGCGAGAATGCAAAGTTGATGCCTAACATTTATATATTTAGCAAAATTCAGTACCATGCAAACCACAATAATTTATTACTTCTATATATTTATTGTTTGAATTAACTAAATATTTAAATTAATCACCAGAAAGCCACAACTAGGAATTTAACGAAAACACGGCAAATATAAGGTGGCAATACTGGGATGGTATACTATATGCCATGGTTGTTGAAAAATTTCTGCTTGATACAATTTGTTGTCTTAGGTCTATCATTAATGAGTTCCTTTGCCCTGATAGGTTAGGATTCACGCATGACATTTTCGTCTAAGTGCTTAAAAGACTCAGCTTGATCCTTGCTGCTCAAAATTGCATCTTGAACTTGAACAGGAAAATCATGTGCAGAAGGATCATTGGTACAAGGCTGTATTAAAAAGGCTAAAGGGGTTCCAAAAAATTTATTGGACAACAAAATCTACACTTTGGGAAAACTAACACTGTACAATGTGGCTCCAACTCAATTTTTGGGGCTTCATTAACAGATATCGGCTTTGAAACTTAATGCTTTTCAAGCATTCGAAGTGCTCAAGGCAATACTGCCATAATGAGATATAACATGATATGGTTATCACCATTGCTTTTTTCCCTTTTTCTTTCGCTTGCTACTACTACCACTGGCAGTGGCAGTGGCACCCGCACCACCACTACTACTGCCAGGACTTTTCATTCCATTTCCAGATTTGGGAGATGGGCTCTCTGTTGCAGTACCACTAAAATTGTCAAATGCACCAGTCTGTACTGCATTCTGTAACCACTCAAAGAATTCTTCCTCAGTCATGGTTTCTTCGATGTTAGGTGTTGGCATACGCCCACCTCTTTGACCTGAACTAGTTCCTTTGCCAGAATTATGCTTGGACATTAAATTTGTGTTCACATGAAAACTTGGCTTATGAGTATTCGCTGGACATCTCATGCCCTGCAATAAATATGTTCATCATTAATGCCTTGCTGATCTTTAATCTCCCTACAAGTCTCATTGAGCAAGCTATTCGGTGAACCATGCAAACAACCAGACAAACTAAAATAGAGATTATCTAGACTCTAGAGAAATGCCCGTATCACTATTTCACATGGCATCGCTAGATAGAACAGTTATTTCTCTATTCCTCATTCAAACACCATATTGCAAAGTCAGTGGTCTAATTAATAATCAAAGACACTGCATGCAAATCAGATAAATCCTCTTAATGTACTACAAAACTTTAGTTTGTAAAAAATCATAACCAAACTATGCTGCAATATTTAAAAAAACATTTTTTTCTTCAAACAGACAATCCTACCTGGTATCTTATGTGAGCTGAAACAAATTCTTTCAAGCATGTCAAACAAACACCTAACAACTGAGTTCTTAAATGAAATAAGGTCTAAATATGAAGGTACAAAAAGCTAAACTACCTGACAGATATACCATTCGGTGGCATCATATATCCTGCTACCAGCACACACATATGCTGAAGGAGCATCAACCTAAAGTAAAAACAATTCAAATTATTAAGCAAAGTTGTATTCTGACTGTGTACTTCATAGAACCAGGAATTGGCTCATAAAATTTGAATTACAGGTTATAAGGTGTTATCCAATAAGACTTTCAAAATGGTAAATTGATTCACACCTTCTGCAATAAGCCAAAAAGAAATGGTTGGGAAGATTGTTCAACCCATCCATCACCATCCTTAGCTTGATGAAAATCTTGGCAATCCTTTAAAACAAAAAAACCCACCATAAAACACTAGTGCCATGATATGTATGAAAAATACTCTCTTCATGCTGGGAGAGACAGAATACTGGCAAATATTTTGCAATTATTAATATACTTAGCCAACTGTCAGTTAAGCATGCTACCTAGGCTTCATTGAGAACAACAAAGATTAAGAAAAAACCTGGCACCATCTTGCCCGAGACTTTTGTTTCTTGGTGTGTATCCAGACATGAAAGCCACCACACCTTTTGCAGGCAATTCGCCTTGAATCACCAAATGGGTCCTCACCATCTGCATCAGACCGTGCAAATCCTGAAGGAAAGAATCCATGCCTACCATTCTGGCAAATCAGTTGCATTCACAGCCAGTTAGAAAAGGAAATAATAGATTATATACAAAAATAGATTGCAAGGTTCTCTAAATGGTCTGCAGAGTCTACAGAGCACAGGCAAGAGACAGCAAACTGCCCCTTCCAGATAAAGAAAAATACATGCATGACTACACTACACATCAGAGTAATTATGTACAAATCTTCTAAAATCACCATTAAAAACATTGGTCATTACAATTCCATTGTTTTGGGATATATATATATATATATATATATATTCATGACCAGAGTAGAAACACTTCACTAATCTATTATGATTCATGAACAATGAATGCTCATCCTTACTGAGTGTTCTACCTTTTCATGGTTATTATCCCCAATACTGATGAATATTATTCCTGACCACAATGTGTCAATATTATTATGATTCCTGACCCAAAAAGTGTAGTCCCTTTCCACTTACCACGATACTAAAACAGTTGGAATAAAAATGTATAAATCATACCTTACGAGAAGCATCATTAAATCTACGAAATACACTCAAAATCTCCTCTCTCCTTAGCTCATCATCATAAGCTTTTCGCTTTAACGAATCCATTAGAATCTAGGAAATCATTACAATCATAAAGTATTAGGGAAGGATCATCTCTTGATTTTCAGGGTGAACAAAAATTTTGAAACTCACCTCATATGCATTTTGAAGTTTCTTAAAGGCTTCTGCAGCCTTTTCATTACCCATATTTTTATCAGGATGTACCAACATTGCCTGATAATCAATAAAAACAGAGGTTGTTAGTAATGAGGAGAATTATCAAGCAACAAAAAAGATTGTATTTAAGTTTCATCCTACAAGTAACTCAATATCCACCCACTAATAACTCCCAACAATACAAAATCTTAGAAAGACACAAAAATAAAGCATGGCTGTGCAAGTATTGACATTTGAGAATGACAACCTTTTTCCTGTATTCCCGCTTTAGTATTGAAACATCAATATTTTGATACCGCATGAATCCCAGTGCTGCATAATGATCAGAGCAGTTCAACAAACGGACAACTTCATCTTCAGAAGTTACATCAGAATCAACCCCACTAGTTGAAGGGATGCCAGCATTGCGATCTGCAGATGGTCCCTGTCCATTTTCAGAGGAAGAAGCATGTGTCGGTTCATCACTAAATCCTGGTTCATGCATTCCAGCTCTATGCTCAAAAGGATTGGATCTACTCTGTTGTTCTATGTTTTTCTTCAGGAAGTATATCAGAACATCACTAGAGATAAAAGTTATATTAAAAGCCAATAGCAAACCAAGCCACCCAACATACAGCCATGCACAATAGACAGAATACACTGTGGTAATAAGCAGTGCCACCCGTTCATGTCTTAACATAAATGCCAATCCTGAATTTAAAATAAAATCAAAGATTCAGTAAGTTTGGCATGAAAATACATCAAGCAACATAAATATATATTTTATGTACATACATACATTCGTGTAACATGTATACCCAACTACCATAGAAAAAGGACACCTAAAAACTGACAGAATATGTTCAAAGGTAAACAGAAGGGCAAACAAATCACCTCCAAGAATGATGAAAAATGCTGTTGTCCAAAAGCTACCATAAAACCACAAGGTAACAACTCCAATGATTGCAACTACCAAAATTGCAAGCATAAGCCCAAGAAAAAATCCAATCAAGGCAGCCAGGCCCTGATCAATTACAAAAGCTAGTTAGCATAGCAAGAGAAAAGAATTACAAGACCCTTTAGGAAGGGAATAGAATGAACAAATGCAAAAAACAACCCAAATACAAGAGTGAGGGGATATACCTATAACTAGAGTATCATGTTCGCTAAACTCATCCAAATTATCATATTTGCTACATATGGGGTTCAAAAGTCAAATAGTTACAAGACGATGCTACTCAAGCTGATTCAACTTATGTATAACAGTATAAACTGAAACAATTTGTACACTAGGTTTTATAAGTTATGTACAATCCCAGACAACACAAATGTTTATTAATTTGGACGAAATGAAACATTGCCATGCAAATTTCTTTCCTCTTGCTGAATTATCACTACCATATCTTAACCTACAATTGCAGCAATCAGAACAAGTGTGCTGAGAAGTTGGAAACTGCTTCCAATATGAAAAATCTTAAGATAGTAAAATAAAAAACAAAAGAAATGCAATCATAAAGCAATAAAACATAAATCAACAGTGATAGATTTTAAATCCAACAGCTCAATGAACATTTTTCCATTGAACTTTCCTATCCTAGGGTGATTAAATTGCAAATGTACAAGATTAATCAACACAGAATACTAAAATGCTTCCAATATGAAAAATCTTAAGATAGTAAAATAAAAATCAAAAGAAATGCAATCATAAAGCAATAAAACATAAATCAGCAGTGATAGATTTTAAATCTAACAGCTCAATGAACATTTTTCCATTGAACTTTTGATATGGTAAATTGGCCAAGCCTCTCACTGATCTGACAAAAAAAGAGGGATTCAAATGGGGGGCTAAGGAGCAATCAGCTTTCGAGGTATTAAAGAAGAAGGTAACTAGTGCGCCAGTCCTCACGTTGCCTAACTTTGATCAAGAGTTTGTGATCGAGCGCGATGCGTCTGGAAACGGTTTAGGGGCCATTTTACTACAGAATAAGTGTCCCATTGCTTATTACAGTAAGGCCCTTGGGGATCAAAATTTGACTAAGTCCGCTTATGAAAAAGAACTTATGCCTGTGGCATTATCAATTCAGCACTGGAGACCTTACTTAATGGGGCCGCAAATTCACTGTTTGCACTGATAAAAAAAAGTCTCAAACAGCTGCTCTTGCAAAGGGTGACAACAATGGACCAACAAAATTGGGCTGCTAAGCTTTTGGGCTATCGTTTTGATATCATATATAAGCCGGGTTTGGAGAACAAAGGAGCTGATGCCTTGTCTCGCATGCATGATCCAGCAATCCTGGGGTCTTTAGTGCATTACCCTGAGTGGGAAGGGAGTAAGGAAGTCATTCAAGAGGTGCATGAGGATGAACACTTGAAGAAGATAATTGCTGACCTGCAGGCAGGGCATCCTACAAGGCCTGGATTTACATATAAAAAAGGGGTGTTGCTATATGATGATCGGCTAGTACTTGCAGCGAACTCCCCTTGGATTCCTACTTTATTGCATTTGTTTCATGCCACTCCACAAGGAGGCCATTCAGGTTTCTATAGGACCTATCGGAGGATAGCTGCAAATCTTTACTAGATGGGAATGAAGAAAAGGATCCAACAATATGTCCAGGAATGCAATGTATGTCAGCGTCAAAAATATGTGGCCAGCACCTCGGGAGGTCTCTTGCAACCGCTTCCCATACCAACACAAATATGGAAGAACCTTTCAATGGATTTCATAACTGGACTTCCAAAATCAAAGGGATTTGAAGCAGTTTTTGTAGTGGTGGATCGCCTCTCTAAGTACAGTCATTTCATTCCCCTGAAGAATCCCTATTCAGCTAGAACATTGGCTGAAATTTTTACCAAGGAGGTGGTTCGGTTGCACGGAGTACCATTATCTATTATCAGTGATAGAGACCCCATCTTTGTAAGTAATTTCTGGCAGGAGCTGTTTAAGTTGCAGGAAACACAGTTGAAAATGAGCACAGCCTATCATCGACAAACAGATGGTCAAACCGAGGTGATTAATCGTTGCCTGGAAACCTTTCTGTGATGTTTCATTGCAGACCAACCTAAGACATGGGTTTTATGGCTTCCGTGGGCAGAGTATTGGTATAATACGACCTTCCATGTCTCCACGGGATCCACACCTTTTGAGATTGTTTATGGGCGGACCCCCCCTACTTTGGTTCGCTATTTGCCAGGCGAGACTAAAGTGGAAGCTGTTCAGTGAGATTTGATGGAAAGGGATGAGTGTTTGAGACGGCTGAAGTACCATTCAAATCGAGCTCAAGCCCGCATGAAGAATTTGGTAGACTCTCATAGAAAGGACCGAGAATTGGTGGTTGGTGATTGGGTTTTTTCTCAAATTATGCCCACATGTGCAGCAATCAGTCGAGACCCGCATTAATCCTAAGTTAGCCCCACGTTATTATGGCCCTTTTCAAGTGATAGGCCATGTTGGAGCTGTTTCTTATAAGCTGCAACTTCCTCCATCTTCCCAAATTCACCCAGTATTTCATATTTCTCTTCTTAAGAAGGTTGTGGGGAATTATCAAGTGGACAAAGAGTTGCCCAAGGAGCTGGAGAATGAGCCATCTACCAAATGGGAGCCTATTCAAGTGTTGGCTTCAAGAGTGGTTAGTGCCAGAGGGGATTCAGTACAACAATTTCTTATTCAGTGGAAGCACAAACCAGTAGAGGAAGCCACATGGGAGGATGTTTCGATTATGCAGAGCCAGTTTCCTGAGTTTAGACTTGAGGACAAGTCTAGTGTTCAAGAAGGAGGTATTGATAGGCCCCTAGTGCAGGATGCGGCCCAAGTAAATAAGCCCAAAGTGTGGAGAGTGTATGTGAGGAAGAATAGGAGAACAGAGGGACAATGATGATGTGGCAGTGAGAGAAAGAGAGTGAGGATGGATGGTGAGGTATTCAGTTATAGAGAGACGTGGGGGTGAGTGAGGGGGGATTATGATTGTGCGTATCATTCTGTTAGGCAGAGAATACCATCATTCTCTGAGACGATCTAGGCTCTGTGGGTAGTAGGTTTTCCCCTACTGCTATTTCTCTTATTTCATCAATAACATACACTTGATTCCTTTCCTTTTTCTCCATTTATTCCTATTTCTGTTCATCTATAAATCTGGTCTGCATCAACTTTCCTATCCTAGGGTGATTAAATGCAAATGTACAAGATTAATCAACACAGAATACTAAAATGCTTCCAATATGAAAAATCTTAAGATAGTAAAACAAAAATCAAAAGAAATGCAATCATAAAGCAATAAAACATAAATCAGCAGAGATAGATTTTAAATCTAACAGCTCAGTGAACATTTTTCCATTGAACTTTCCTATCCTAGGGTGATTAAATGCAAATGTACAAGATTAATCAACACAGAATACTAAAATGCGGATTGAGCATCTACACAAGGAGTGTGCGTTAGAAAAAACTAAAAAGATAAAATTGAATTAATTATAGTAACTATAAAAACTTCAATTATTAATATTTTTTCATCAGATTAACTCCAAGATAACAAAAAGCAATGACAAGTGTGACCTGAGCTTACCAGGACAGCAAGAAACTTGAGCATCCCTATCATACTAATCACCGAGAATATGCTACACCATATAACAGAGAAGAAGGATGTTGTACCCATACGCACAAAAGAATCAACACCTCGAAGGGCACAGTCCAACCAAAACACCAATAATAGGAGCATTATGTTTCCAAGATGCATGAGCCACTTCAGAACTACAGGATATGCCTGCACGACCTTCGTTCTGACAGTATTGCAGGTTTCAAACATGATGGTTCTAAGAGATACAAACAATGGAGTATGCCTATTTAACCACTCTGAAGCTGCTGTAAAGATGGAAAACACTGACAACCTTAATCTCCTGATTATCACATTATCGGCAAGCTCTACTTTTTCCACCACACTTTTCAGGAGCAAACTATCCAGTATACAGCTCAATCTACTCTTTATACTCTGTTGACCTTGATTACTTCTAGGTAAAGTCCCATTTTCTTCTTGTATTGAAGCTTCAGCTTCAGAATTCAGACTGCCATCTCCCGAATTACTCTCAAAGGATGAGGACTCCTCCAGGTCATGCTTCCCAGCCATCCCTTGCTTCTCTTTCCCAGAAATCTTTTCAGACCTCTGCTCATTGTTATAGTCATCACCTGAAGATCTACCATCACATGCAGTCTGCGAAACACCGATACTATCAGTTTCTGCAAGTCCCTCCCTCGGGAAAACCTTCACCGGCCCTCCTTTACCATGGCCTTTCATTCCCGGAAGCACGCCACCAGAAACCCCTTTTTTGTTATTCAATCCATGACGGTCCACTCCATTCTTCTGCTGAGTACCCTTCCGAGCCATGTAGCCGTTAACACCTTAAGGAATTACTCAAAAGGTGGGTTCCAACTTATGCCATCTCAAACTCCATTAGCACTAACACCTGATTAGTAGAGGAAAACGAAGGATTAAGCCCAAAATTACCGTGCCGTAATCAAGCAGACATTAAGGCCGAAAACAAAGCAATAAACCCTAAAATTACAGATTCCAATGGGAATTAATAAATAATTTGTGTGCACCACGTGAACAAAATTAAAAATAGGGGATAATTAGGGATATAGATAAAGAAGTAAAATAATAATCTAGTGATCACCAGAAATGGAAAAAAGCACGAGATCGTGTACCTTGAGCTACGGTGCGCGACGATAAGAGAGCATCGAGAAGAAGGAGCGTCAAAAACCCTAAAGATAAAGGATCCTGTGAGTTCTGTGTCTGTGTGTTGGAAAGTGAGAATCAGAATTTGAGAATCGAGAGATACGAAGGTGTCTGCAATAACAATTTGCGTTTGTGCAGAGTCTGTTTCTTGACGGAAGACTGGCTAATGTGCCATCCACTTCTCGCATTTTCAACACAACCACTATATTGCAAACGGAAATACTAATGTAACGAACCAAACACAGCTTAATTCACGTGTCCCCACCTTCTCACGCTAATTACTAATGTGTGTTTGGAACGGAATTAATTTTGAAATATTAATTTATTATAAAATTACATTAAAAGAAAATTTTAATATAAAATAATTATGAGTAAAATTCAGTGTAAAATTTTATATTCAATTCAATTTAGAGTTAATTTTGGATTTAAAATTAATTTTAAATTTTTCTTCAACGTAGAATTAAACATGTGAAAATATATCAAAAATTAATTATAAACTCATAATTAATTCTCTAACCCTAAACCAAACATACACTAACACTAGATTTTAAGTTTTGATCGATCATCCCTAATTAAATGTGATACAAGTTATTATAAGCATTCATAGATCTCCACTTTTATTTGTTCGTTTTATCCTCAAATACATTTGCATGTTTAAAACAAAAATAACAACAGTTGTATACAGATAGAGAATACAATTTTTTGGAAAATTTCTTTGGTTTCCACCTTCATCTCGTCAATTTTATTCCTTCTCTCTCACTTTTACCCACTCTCTCACCAATGAAAGCTGCCCAATTATAAATGTTCACCACTTCAAATATAGAAAATTGTACATTCTCTTTTTAATGCACACTATCAATAATCATAATTAGTGCTCCTCAAAGCTCTCATTCAACTATTGTTGCTTCTAGTTTTCTTATCTCGAGAGTCATAATAGGTTTGCTTGGTTATTTTATATTTCAATAATGGTTATTTATTTTTGTATCTTCAGTGGCTACTTTTTTGTTTTAGTATGATGTTGCCAATTTGATCAAAACACTTCCCTCAATAATAAGAATTTTGGTATGTAGCGCATTTTTTCTCCTTCATGAAAGTGACATGTTGGGTTTTAGTAGTCTTTTTGTAATTAAAATATGATTTTCTTTAAAATCTATTTTTGAAGATTTATTTTTTGTTTATTAATGTTTTTTCACCCCATCGGCTTCTACTTTTTGTAAGGTTTCCACCATTTTTTATCATCTTCTTCAATTCACGTTCATATGTTCAACATATATTTTTATATTTATAGCTATTAAAGGAAGGTTTGAGAGAAGAGAGAGGAAGCAAAAGATTTGAGTGAAAATTGATTATGATTGCTCATTGAACGAGATAGTACATTTGTCTATATATAGACAATTAGCATCTCAACTAACTCTAACAAACTCTATCAAATTAATAGAAAATAAACAGTTAAGCTAACTTTAACTAACTAATTGCAGTTGAACTAATTGCACACTTAACTGATTGTACATTTATCTCTAATACCCCCCTTCCCCCTCAAACTCAAGGTGGAGAATTGCCAAAATGGAATTCAACCACATTGAGTTTGTCTCGTAAAAACATAAACCTAGAAGACGCCAAAGGTTTTGTCAAAGTATTTGCCCATTGATCAACAACTAGAATGTGACGAACTAGAAGTTGCTTTGCTAGAATTCTCTCACAAACAAAGAACACATCAATTTCCATATGCTTAGTTCGAGAATGAAGCATTGGATTGTGAGATAAGAAAACAACACTTTCATTATCACAGGAAATAATTGGTGTGGGAAAGTAAACATTTAACTCTATCAAAAGAGTTTAAATCCAAGACACTTTTGTTGTAGCTTGGGCTAAACTCTTGTACTTGACCTTGCTACTATTTATTGCTTTTTGAACCACCAAGAGACTAAGTTTAGACTAAAATAAATGGTTTCACCTGAGGTGGATCTGTGATCTTCTAGGATTTGAAGCCCAATCAGTATCACATAGGCCTCTAATAAGAATAGAAACAGTAGAAGTTGTTGATCTTAAGTGTAGTCCATGATTAAGAGTACCTTTTAGGTATCTAAATATCCTTTTGGCAGATGTCCAATGAGCTTTAAGAGGGCGTGACATGAATTGACACACTTTATTAACTGCATAGCTTAGTTCAGGATGGGTGATAGTGGAATATTGCAAGGTTCCTACAATTGATTTGTACAAAGTAGGATCAAAAAAGTAATCTGACCCTAACTTGGTCAGCTTGCAACTTGCTACCATAAGAGAGGAGATAGACTAACCTTCAGTCATTTTTGTCTTTTGCAAAAGGTCTTTATTTTATTTACTTTGAGAAGAATAATAGAATTATCAGGGAGATGTTTAACCTCACTACCTAGAAAATAATCCAAATGTCCAAGTTGTTTGAAAGAGATTGTAGCATTAAGTTTGGAAGTCGATTGTTGAACCGGTTAAACTTAACTAGCAACCTATTAATGAGAAAAACAATTCTTGTAAAAGAAAATTCCCAAATTTTGAGTGGAAGGGAGACTTTTTTAAGAAGAGTAAATCCTAACTCTATAATGTGTTTGTGTTTGTGTTCTACTACACCATTTTGATGGTGAGTATAAGGACAAATAACCCTGTGAAGAATTCCTTGAGTGTTCAAAAAGGAGGTCATAAACCTGAACTCACCTCCCTAATAAGTTTGGTTGCTTTTAAGTTTAGTGACAAACTGAGTTTCTACCATGTTGTTGTCAAGCGCTCTGCGACGCAATTCCATGCGTAATTGTCGAGCTTGAGCTCGTGTTTGCAAATGGAAGTACTCATGAATTTTCTCCCATAATTGATTGGAATAAGTGCATCCAAGAACTCGCGATAGAATCATCTTCAATAATGTCAACTGAAGTCAGGTTAACAAAACCTGATCTTGTTGTTCCCAAATTTCATATGCAATATTTTCAATTCCTACATCACGATCATTTTCAGTGAGAAACTGCATCAGAATTGTAGGATTCACCACAAATCGATGAAGTTTGTGAGATTTTATCACTGGTTCTACTTATTGTCGCTAGAACAAATCATTGGAATCATCTAGCTTTTCTGAGATCGAGGGAAATGATTGATGCGAATGATGAAAAAAGAAGGATGCAACATAAGTGTTCTCTTGAAGCTTTGGATCGAAACTAAGCTTTAGATACCATATATATCAGAGTTTTAGAGAAAAGAAATGAGGAAGCAAAAGGTTTAAGTGAAAATTAATTATGATTGCTCAGTGTACAATTGAACTAACTGTACACTTTTTCTATTTTTTTATTTATAATTTACTGTTGATGCAAAGATGCTTCAATATTTTTATAATTTTATAAATTTTTACTTTATAATTTTCCTGTTGCAATACCAACCATGGTCCAAAGATGTTAGCATCTTACACCAGATTGAAGATGTAAATTAATTTCAGTAAGTTTTGGTTTAATTTTCTCTTTTTCCTTTAAAAAAAATCTTTTAGTAATTGTGATTGTCTAGGATAAATTTTAAAGTTATGGACTTACTCATTACCCTTCTTTTCTTTTCTTTTCTTTTTTAGTTGGGTAAATAACAACTTTTGTTTCTAAATGTGTAATTCATTGACAAATGCATTCTTGAAAGATGAAAATACAAAATTTAGTATCCGAAAATGTAAAAAGTGCAACAAAATAGAGGAACTAAAATAGTTAAAACAACTCCTCCTAAAACCAAAATGGCATTCCAAAATATAATTAAGCCTTCTTTCGATAAGAGGTTTAAAACTAATGGAGGGAACTTTTTTTGCCTTAATCTTCTCGTTAATCGGAGGAAAGAGACTCTTACTAATTTAGAATTCGGCTAAGAAGTAAAATCTTACCAATAATTATTTCTGTCAAAAATAAAACTTAAATATTACTCAAAAATTTAATCATAACTTCAGTACATTGACTATTTAAGCCAAATCACTTAGTCAACGGAGGGGATTAAAACCCACAAAAGAGCATAATAATATAATTTTTGCATATTCAGCAAAACATGGCCTACACAGTTTGAAGGAAATTTGAGTTAGAATTTCATAGCATCGTCATCCTAAACAAGAACTGATTCAGATTCTTATTAAAATGAAACAAGAACAGAAAAAAACGTGTCTTACTTTGAACGAATATATACCAAAAATGCTACTTTTCACTATGGGCTACAATATTAGGTTTTGCATGTTGCGGTTGCTAGTGTTGTAGGGGAGGGAAAACAGATCGTTGGGGAAAATGACAGTGATGGTCCACACTCCACCGTGTTGATAATGAATAACCAGATCTCCGTTTTGGTAAAGGGAAGACGGAGAAACCGGGGAAGAGAAAAAGGGGAAAGGGTATGATGGGAAAGGAAGGAAGAAAAAGTAAAAAAATAAAAGAAAAAATGACAATGGTAGATCTCTGAAGAAAAATAATTTGATGGATACAAATTACTTTCGTACCGTGCAAAAAACGTTTTACTTCCGTGCAGTAGAATCCGTCCTCTTAATGTCAATAGTCTCAAAGAAATGAAGTTATGTTGTATGAAACCACAACATAAGATCCATGTTGCACACTGTCATCCATGTTTCTTTGTTTTATGTTTTCACTATTTAATTATAAAACTGTCCCCTTGTCTTTAGTTTATTTCTTGTTTTCAAACATTTGTAGACAAAACATTTTTTGTTTTCTGTTTGCTGTACAAATCTTGAAAACAGGCAACAGATTGAAAACAAGATGACGATTTTGTAATTAAAAAGTAAACACAGAAAATGAACATAGGAAATAAAAACACAAGTAAACGGCACCTAAATTTCCAAACAGAACTTAGTGCAATCTGCAAGTCCTAGTCAACTAGTGCTGTTCATCACTGGGTCAGTATTAAGATAGGCTTTTATATGAGATTATCAAATCAAAAACTGTGCAATCTGCAAGTCCTAGTCGACTAGTGCTTGTCACAGAATACATATAGTCTGGACTCTAGAAATTAGATACTAGATATGAAGCATGTTATGTTATTTCATGCAACAAGATGCAAGTGGTTACCTATGAGCATAAAATTGCACGGGATGCTAGTGCTGAATTACTAATCATAGTTGCAAGTGTTTTATTCACAAGCACACAACCTTTTATATAGCAAGAATGCTAAATTAGCCTAGGTAAAATAAGAGGGTGTGGATATCTACCCAGTAGCAACAACAAATTCAACTCATCCCTGGCTAGAAGTATCTGTGCATGAGAGGAGCAGTACTCAAGCAGTTTCATACCAGGAGAAAAGAAAAATTATAGAAAATAGAGTAAGTTGCATATCAAAGAGGGAAGTTGCATGTGAAAAATTGAATAAACTTAACTTAAGTCAGAACCCAGCAATAAGATATAGCCTCCTGAAGGCAGAATATTGAGATTGTACTGTTTCAAGCTTGAAAAGATAATTAGACAACACAAAATAGAATAAATAAGTAACTGGCCGATACTGCGAGTATGGTACAAGTTATATTTCTATAAAACTGTTTATGAGTATTCACATAGGATTGAGTCACGGACCAAGGCACAGAAGATTCCTTCTTAGACCTATGGTGACAGCAAGAAGAACTCAAGAGTTTCCCGCTTCCTCCAGGACTAACACAAGTTTTTCTGAAAATAATATCTTGATAATATTCCAATCAGGTCTGCCAATTGGAAAGCCTACAAAGAGATCCCTCACTAGAAGGATCATAACAAACCATTTAATTGATAAAATAGAATAAAAAAAAGAGAACCCTAATAGGATCGTATCTAACAATTCCCTAATTAATAGGATAACAACTAACAATTATTCCAATAAAAAATAGTAATGCTAAAGATCTGAAATCAGGGATTCTAATATGCAGATCTTATCAAGATAAGGAAACATAAAGAAACAAAATAAACTGAAATAAAGCAAGATTTAAATAGAAAGATATAGTAATCCTAATCAGCAGAATTATCTGGTGCCTTCCTCCTGCTATGTTGCTTCTCCACACAGGTATCCACATCAAATACATGTAATATACCTAACAGTTACCACATCTGCAGTATTTACTTTTTTTTTTTGCTCAGCAATCTGCAGTATTTACTTGATATAGGAATCTCACCTTTTTTGTACTTTATGTGCGAGAGAACAGATTAAATCAATTGGATGATGTTAAATATTTGAGATAGGCCCCTACATGGCAAAGTCAATGAAATAGTTTTACAATAAAGATACTGTATCAGAAAAATGCAATATCTTCAGCAAATAACAATGAGCAAATGAGTATCAAACACTTGCAAGTTGCAACTAGAAATGTATGTACAAAGGCCATTTATTGAAGCCACACCCCAGTTACAAGAGACAATGGTGAAGCAATATAATGGCAAAGCCAATATCACAGTTTTAACATGACTATCAGAAACAAATGATATCTTGAGCAAATAACAATGGCTTAACTAAATATAAAACACTTGCAACTAGAAATATATGCACATAAGTCATTTGATGCAGTCACCATGACTCAGTTACATGAGAACATTGTGCTGCGATATGCATGAGCAGAAAACCATAATGGGAGTGTTGACCTATACTTCACAGAGTACATTTCTTTCCAAATTTGAGTCTTGCGATGATACACCAAAATCTGCTTATGAGTTGCCAAAAAAACACATTCACCAGTCTGACTGATTGGAAAAATGCCTGGAACCATTCCTCTGATACACCTCAGACTCACCTTATCCACCATACACCATTCATCTTTCCAGTAATCTTTTAGCACCCATATATTCATCCATGCTTCTGAAATTTTAATAACAGACAGGCAGCCATCTAAGTCTAAGAGATAAATCCTATTACCCGTTCCATAAATCAAGTTATACGGTAATTGCATCTTCCTCCAAACGTCACAACTTAAATCAAGCACAAGTATATATGTAGAGCTAGCAGTCAACCAGTGCAGAGCAATATTGACAAAAACAACCTGGTTCTTATTCATGTGAGTAAAATGGTCATCTTGGAACGAAACAAACTTCCTCCACTTGTTCAACTCCGAATCAAACACCAAACATATGAAACTTCCATCCGGCCTATGTCCAAACATGCGATGGTAGCCTGCTAGAACAACATTGAACTTCTGATGCGCTGAATCACAGGCCAAGCCAACCAAGGTAGCCTCACCATCCGGATAAAATCGAGTCACATGCCTTTCCCTACTCTTTGGAAGCAACCTGTACTCACGAGTGACCGGATTGCAGACATAGAAGACACCCTTATCTGGAATACTAGAGCAACACAGCAAGCCATTACAGGATGCTCGAACCTTAACTCTATCATTCAAGAAATTCAGTGAAAATTCAGATACCCCCCTCAAATTATCAACACAGATTAAGCTAGTTTTGGACTCGGACGAATCCGAAATCTCCACCAGAATCATGGGGTTCTTCCTAGACACCTGTAGAGTTGAATAAAATACTTATCCAAAGACAACCTATACCACAGTTTGCACACGGTTTTGAACCTGAAAAGGGACTTCACAGGCAACCTTGCAAGAATCTGAATAACCACCTCATCCGGGAAAATCCCATCTCCTCGCACATCCATAACTGAAAACCTCAAATACGCAACCCGATCATGAAAATCAGATTTTATAGGGAAAATAAAAACCTGGGCACCCAAAAAACAAGGCAAAGATTCGATCTTTGCTTACCGGGACAAAATTCGGGGCATCCGATGAAGCTGCACTTGATGTTGTGGGGACAGAAAGGATTCAACTTTGGGGCGATGGTGGGTTTGTGATGGTTGAAGAATGGAAACGGGGAAAATGGGTTTTCATTTTCCGTTCACATTTGAATTTTTTTTTTTGGGGGGGAATTATCGAATTTGAGTCATCATTATTGCCACACACACGCACACGCAAGAATGAATATATTTTATATTGGAGTAATATAGCATAGCGTTTGCCACAAAAAAGGGAAGACTAGGTATGTGGGTGAGGTGGATCCAGTTTAGAGCTTAAGGATTCGGACGAAAAGGAACGTGAATTCGGACAATGGAACAAAGGAAAATAGAGAAGGGAATCGAAGGAACATGAACATATACGATGAATGAGAAGTAGACAGAAATGAGTAAACTCCGGGGCAATATGATATGATAAAATGCAGAGTGCTCTGACCCAGAGAGTTTTATTTTTCATTTTTTAGTTTAATCACGATGCCTGAAAAAAATATAATTAACTAATTAAATTTGTTTTAAATATAATATTTTAAAATAATTATTATAAAAACTAATAAACTTTTATATATAAAATTGCTAACATATCCACTCCAAGATTAAAACGTAAACCAGCACCTTTTGTAGTGGAGAAAATAACCATCTTTCTTTTATTTAAAACACCATGAACTAAAGGAAAATTATGTAATTATCTCTATTTAAAAATAAACCACTTTTGTGTGTTCAGTGTCCCCTCTTCCCACGTTCGTCACCTTCCTCGGACACGCCCTCGTCGGTGCAGTGCTGCACATTCCCGGTGCTACTGTAGATGCTTTTGTTTAGATACTTCTCGACGGCAGAAGAGGGAGGAGACACCGCAACAAACGAGAGCAGTGTTGTTGCAACTTTTTATTCTATAATGGGGAGGACGACGGAGAACTGTCAAAGAATTAAGCGATGACAGCAACGTCTCCGACAAGAGGAGAAAGAAAGCAAAGGGAGTTTGTGTTGGCTTTCTGTGTCCAACCATTTTGCTTAGCTACCTTTACTCCATTTTTCAACCAATTCCCAAACATGTACGCCGATTTCAATTTTCTAGTTAGTAATGGTTCTCAGAATCCTATTTGCTGTTCTCCATTCACAAAAAAGGAGTTGTCATGTGCAGAAAAAAAATAAAAGACATGTCTTTATAGGAAAGAGCAAAAATAATCCTGTGTTATTTGCATTTAAAAATAAATAAAATAGAATTATAAAATTATCCTTTACTTTATGTTTTCTAAATAAAAGAAAAAATGATTATTTTGTCCAATGTTAAAAGTGTTGATAGACCTTCTAATTTTTGAATGGAGCAACCCTATATATATTTATATATAATTTTTAAATGAAAATAACACACGGTTACTTTTCTCTTTCTTGTAACGACGTGTCTTCTTTTTTAAATAGAAATAATTACATAGTTATGCTTTATTTCATGTTGAAATAATGATTATTTTATCCAATACAAAAGTTACATGTTGCTAACATAGACATTCTCTCTTTCATCTTTTTTATAAGACTTAATTAACTGATTTATAATAGTTAATAAATATTTAATTTAGTTAGTAATACTGAATTGAACTTAAATTTATATTTTTTTTTCAAAATTATAGATAATATTAATGAAACTTTTGTTTTCTCTTTCCTATAAAGACATGTCTTTTATTACTCTCTCTTTCATCTTTTTCAATTCAATTTTTTTTTTTAAAAAATCGAACCATAAGTATAAAACAGATAGCTGAATTGAAATGAATCGAACCATAAAAAAAAATGGTACCAATCTAGTTTATAAAAATCATTCGATTAATCGTATGAATCTTTTTTTTTTCTTTCAAAAATCCAAACTGTGGACAGCCCTAAGAAAGAAATTTGTTCTTATCAATCTTTTTTTTTTCTTTTTTACCAAAGCATCTAAAACATCATCTCACTTTTTACTCTTTTTTTATTATTTTTCCTCTTTTCTTTCCCTTTCTTTCTTTGAACTTTTTCTCTAAAACAAACATGTAAAAATGATGATGCATCTGTAAAAAACAATACCAGCATACTTATGTTACGAGAGTAATGTCAGTGGGATTCTAACTAAATTAGAAAGTTGAGGTTGTAGTTATCAACTGGATGATCATCATCAATACCAACATATTAATTTACAGATGGAAACGCATTCAGTAGAAATCTTTTGGGATATAGGAGGTGTGAGTGAGTGACGGTAGCAGAAAGCATTTTCAGTGAAATATCAAGGTGGCAGGAAGAGCCTCAAGTAGTTCACTAAGGATCGGGTCTTCAGCCCTAGAAGAAACCATAATGAACAGATAAAACCAAAACATTCAGTTTTGAACTCATGGTAAAGAAATGAGTAATGAAAGCATTCACTCAAGTCATAATGAACCAAGTTTAGCCAACAACAGATGATAAAGCTCAAATTAATATATGTGAATGGAACAATAAATTATACAAGTTTCATTAATTTACAGGTGGATGAGAAGTATGAATAATTTAAAATATCATCTTACTAATCAGGGTACTTAGGATATCGATTAAAAAATTAAAAGAAAAAAATTTTTAATGCAAAAATTACAATAAAGCATAAAAAAGTTAAAGACAACACAAATTTTCATTTTTCAATAAAAAAATTTCTACTCTAAATTTCTTAAAGAATGTGCTTAGACACTGGTTATGACTCCTTTAAAATAAGGTTTTATTAATTAGTACGTTAAGTGTATTGGTTAAAGAACAAAAAAGATAATATTTATTATAAAAATTATAACTAGAGTTTAAAGAAAATGGACAGCACAATTTTACAAGTTCCAAATAAAAAAAAATTATTTTTAATTCCTTAATCAATGTTTCATGGCCACTAGGTAGCATTTGCTTTTAAAATATGAGAAACAATTAGAAGGTTTCCAAACACAGTACACAGCAACAGGTTAAAGGGGCATAATCAAACATAAAGGCAAGGAAGATCAATAAATTATACCAAGCATATCACATTAAATGAATAAAAGACTACTTTGCTAAATTAATAAATAAAAGAATGTGTTGTTTAAGTCACACCGAAGAAGCAACCACCCATTTTCCATCAATCCATTCTTGATGAGGCCTCAGATGGCAATGTTCCTCCAGTTGGTAGCCTTCTTCATCAGTTTTGAATTCTACCTTTTCATCTTTGCATAAATATGCAACAAATTTGCTTTGGGTGTTTGTGGTCCTTGCTATCACATTTCTAGGCTTCTTTGAACTCTCATTAGGCTTATTCATCAGCACTACTTTAATCCCAGTGACATTCTTGGTTTTAGGCATCAGATCTCCAAACTTCTTTACCAGCTCACTTGATTTCTGATATTTTAAAAGAGAAAGGTTTTGTTTCTCAAAATTGCATTGTCCATTTTATTTTTTTACATTCTCTTAACATTTTCACAATAAATATTTTCGTCTTTTAGTTTTTTAGCAATGCCTTATTACTAAAAATATTACTATAAAATTGTCCAGTGCCCTAATCTCCAAACTTCATATGGGATTAGGAAGCAAAGGACACTTATGCACATAATATTATGTTATTTATAACTGCTGCAACTATAATCCGAAAAATATTACTATAAAAATTGAACTAGAATACAATTTTATTGCAACTAAACAGACAACTTCAAATCGAGTGAAGTGACAACCATGAACAGATAACAAGTTAAGCTTGTTGCCAATGATTTGTTTTTGTAAGCTCCTTTTGCTGGAACTATAACAAAGTTTAACTTGGGATCGTTCAATTGAAATCTCAAGTTCCAATTGATGTTAAAACTATTCCGCAGAAACCGGTTTATAATCTAAAATAAAAAGTTAATCTAAACAAATCTAAGAGAGTTTGACAAGCTTTTGTGTTTGAAGTTTTATTATCCCGTAAATTTTGGGAATAGTCAATATTGATTGCAATTTCAGAAAGAAAAAAAACAAAAACAAATTGATTATATAAAGGAGAAGCTTATGAGTGTTTTACCTTGGAAGACATCACCCAATTTCCGTCCAACCAGTCTTGATGAGGCCTTAGTTTAGAATTTTCAAATTTCAATACACCATTGTGAGTGATAGAAACCAAACATTCTCTGCTATTTTGTACTTCAAGAACCACAGAGTTGCAATTGCTGTCTGTGTGTGCTTGTTCCACTCCACTGGTTAAGTTATTATGATTGGATTAAAATCGATCTGGAAATAGAACAAACAAACAAAATATTGCTATTTTGAAAATGAATAAACTCTTACAACTGTAATTCAACTCAACCACTACGTACTGGTCTACTTTTTTTGCCAGAATTGTATCAGTATGCACTCTCTGGTGCCTTGGATTGGAAGTCTGGAGATACATGCTGGATTCTACCGTGACCACTATTTATGACCGTATTTAAGCAATGAAGGATTTGTCTACTTGATTCAAGATAAAAATGAGATTCATCTCATTTTCAATCACCAATTAATACAAATTTTTCAATTATCATGTTTTACATTCTACCAATGTAATTACTATTATATTTCACACATCATCCTTTTTCTCTCATATCATTTATATTTAAAACTCTAACTTTAGAGAAATTATTCTTTTATATTTCAATGTGATTGGAATATATATATAAAAATTAGTTTTTCAGTGACCTTTCACTTTTATTTTAATTAATTACTCAATGTCTAATTATTTTTAGTCGTTAAATTTGAACATAGTTCCTAAGTTTTTAACCAGTAAGAATTCGGATTATATATATCAGTAAAATCTATCTTATGATATAAATTTGAATAATCATTTCGAATTATAATGTATTTTTATGAGTTTTTATTAAATTAAGAAGAATAGTTTTAAGAATTATTCATGAGTAAACTATTACTTTGGCCTTTGAAATTGTGAGGCCGGCGTTAGATTCTTTTTAAAAGTTAATTTTACATATTGGATTCAGATTAATAAATTAAAATCAATTTTTCTAATTTTAAAATAAATGAAAATCATTTATCTAAAGTGAATAAGAGTATATCTTTTTATAATTAATTTAAAAAATAATTATTAAGATTTAATATTTTTATACTTTATGACATAAATTTATGCATTTTAGTATAATTCTAACAATTATGATTTAATTCTTTATCTATTAAAGTAATAAATAATATGACATGTACTTCGTATTTAAAAATTTTATAATTTCAAATTTTCAATTTTCATAAATTTATCTATAATTTCACAATTACAGTATTTGTTTATAATTTTTAATTAACAATTAAAATCAAAATGTTATAACAAATTTTAAAGATATTATACTTGTATGTTGCAAAATGAATAAAATAAAAATAAAAAAGGAATGTATGAAAAGAATTGTAGGACATGTACTATATGTGTATTATATATGAAATTTTAGTTATGAGAGAGAAATAATGAAACATTAAATATGATAGTAATTATATTAATGACTGTTGAATTTAAAACAAATAATTGTCTAAATTCTATTGATCATTAAAGATGAGATTATTTAATCTCATTTTTACCTTGGGTCAATTAGACAAATCCGGAATAACTGAGATTATTTGTTTTTATTAACTTAAGCTGTTTTATTAGAACAACTCAAGTTGAAACAGAATGTTTAATAATGAGTTTCGGTTACCGTTTTGACCATCCAAAATGAACGTTCATGTTTTTTGAAGAAGGAAATGCAGAACAATGTTGTGAATAGCTTTGGCTGTCATGGTGGAATCGTATCTAGCATAAACTATACTATTTATTTGTCATTGCAAAAATGTGATGCTACTTATGCGAAGCAATTTACATGTTTTTATGGTTCTAGGTCATAAGCCCGACTAAAGTGCCTTCACAATTGGCAAACAAATCTTCTGACTAGCAAAATCGTATTGTAAACTTCTTTTCCTTTATGTTTTTCTTTTTGGGTGGAAGACGGGTTAGTTTGATTATTTTTTCTTTTAGATTTTTGGTTACATATAGATGGGCTGGGTTTCTGAGAGCCTATAAAATTTCTTTCCATGCTATTTACACTTTCTTTTTTCTTTTTTGCACTACCCACCTTTTTTTGTTTTTTGTTTTAATAAAATACCTTTCCTAGAAACTAGTTTTTGTTGTGTAATTCGTACAAATACACAACATAAACTAGTTTCTGTTAGTTTCAAATGTATATTGTAATTTGACTCTCGTGTCAATTAACTACACAATAGAAATTAGTTTTTATCGTGTATTTTAATTGAAATTCAAAGCAGAAACTAATTTCTTTTTTTAAGGAACATAAAATAATTTATATTTTTTTAGTTAATTTATTTTTTGTGTGTTTAACTTTTAATTTTTTAAAATAATTTAATAACTTTTACAAGACACATAACTGTTGTATATGCCCTACAACTCTACCAAATCATGTACGAGATATATCATATAGCACTAGTAAAAATGAACAAAAGGTTAAATAAACAAGTAAAAATGAAAACAAAAAATCTTGTATGCACAATGAAGAGGAGAGATTCACTTATTTCAAGACTAATTTTTTTATAGAATTATTCTTCATCTTTATTATTCATTTTCTTAATATCTAATGATTATATTAAGTAATTAATTTTAACCATTAGATCTCAAGAAAATGAATGGTTAGAATGAAGTTCAGGAGCTCTATTAGAGAGAAGAGAGATAAGATCTTTGATACATAATGAAAGTTGTTCTTGGAGTAGTTATATGATCTTTGATACATAATGAAAACTAATTTTGGCTAAATTAGTGAGAAGAAGGAATAAAAAACTAAAATGAAAAAGAGGAAGAGAACACACCAAAGTAAAAGGATATGAAGAGGAAGACAAGGGGTGAAGTTGAGGAGCTCTATTAGAGAGAAGATAAAAACCTAATGCAAGGGATGAGGAAGAAGAGGAGCATCAAAGGTTTAGGGGTGTGAATTTGGGAGAGACTAGAGGGTAGGAGAGAAAGAGAAGGGATTCGAGGTACAAAGGGACATGGGTAGTATAGGAGTTTAAAAAACACAAGTGGTGTGAAGAGAATAAAGGAGGCTGTCAAATAGTTGGACCCATGAATTAATCCAAGTTTTGATAGTCTATATAAACAGTCAAACAATGCTTTCTTTTGCATTTACATGTACTGTTGTTGTTTTGGGCCTGCTTTGGAGTATTTGCTTCATTATTCGGCTCCTTTCATTAATAGTAATATTCTAGGCTTCAAATTAATGCGTCCCAATAAATAAGATAACTAATTATTCATTTGGAGTCATAAAAAGGCCATCAGAAGCTTGTAAGCATATATTATACACATATCAAAGCACATGGTACTGAATGCACAATTGCACATGGATGGCATATAGAGGAATTTTTGCATTGCTGTTTATTCTGAAAATGGCAAGGAATACAGTTGACAATTTGGTAGCATGAACATGTTCTGTAAGTGGGTGCCACTCTTTTACCCGGAAATTGATGGTGACCAAGTGGACCACAATGGAAGCCAAAAATTCAAAAAACATAAATAAAATTAACTCACTTTTTTTTTCTTCCTTTGAGTGAGAGTATCCTTGCAGGGTTTTTTTTTTTTTTTGTTCCTTTCTCATCCCAAATGGGTCTCTAGGGGTACACAGAATTAATGCCGGAACAACTTCACTTTGGCCACAAGCTAATTGGCTCAGGGACATGTACGAGCTGGTATACACCTTTCAAGCCTACCCATTTATCCTCATATTGTTGCATTATTGGTTTCCTGATTAGGTTGTGCACAGTTTATATCATCCAGAGTCACTTCTTGGAATAATTCGAAAGGGTACCCCTGCCCCTCAACCCTTTCTTTTCACTCAGCTACGTAACATGTTTATGGTTATATTTGCCCACCTTCCATTTCAATTCACATCCCTACCATTGCGTGTGTCTCATAGTTTTCATCAAGTGATTCCTTGTCCAAATATGAGCTCCATCATTTTGCATGTTCCTCATGGATCACATCAAACCAGCATTCACCCACCCAACTCACCACAGCTATTTGCTACTGCAAGTGGCACATATTCAAAGTCTTTTTAGAAAGTTCAAGGGCTCCACGTACGCATTCATTTTGAACGTGAAAAGTGAATGAATGAAATGAATGAATGCCATAAAATACCAAACTATATAACTAGGGTCTACACACACTACACACTTTGAATTATATCTTCGTCCATGATAAAAAAGTGTGCAAGCTACCAACAAAGGTTGGTCTGATAAGAATCCGACTCATTCCAAAAGGATATGAGTTTGATTCTCATTGTTAATGTTAGGGTCTTGTTGGTGGATGATTTGTAAATACCTTTATATGTATTTTTTGAGCCTTGAAGCGTGCTTCGGAACTCAACTTACCTAAACTTTATCCCATAAAAAAAAGGTGTAAGGTACCCAAATGCACCGGTGACTTATCTATTTCATCAAGAAAGTGCTGGCAAAATGGGCCTCTAGGGGAAGTTTTAATTTCTTGACATGATGCTTTTAACTGCAAGTGAAAGTTTCTACTTATACATGGACTAGGACGTGGAAGAGAGAAAAGGAAAGATCGAGATCGAGTTTATATCATCAACGAAACATGTAACATGTAGGGTACTGAAATTTGGCTTTTGCAATCTTGAGCTGGCTAAAGTTTCTGGGATGTCGAAGGTGAGAAGAGAACATTAAAAGGACAAGCAGTGGTCCTAAAACCAAATATAGAGCCAAAACTTATTAGCAACATTTTGCCACTATGTCCAGTGCACATCATTGATTGAGTTATAGTTGGCTCATCTTGGAGAGCAAATAGTTTGAATGGGTCATGTTCCTGCCACAAACGGATCAGGTACTTTCTTTTGCCAAAGGCTCTTCTACTCTGTCCAAGGGTCTCTAGAGTTAAAAGATTGTTTGCTTGTTGTTCCTGGCCAAGGATTCGGGTACATGAGTATTCGACAGAGCAAAGGGAGGGTACCTGCAAAAGGTACTTATCGCTCAAGTGAGGGTTCAACTCAGAGTTATTAATGATATATAGTGAGTAAGTGAGAATAAATCAGTCCTTTACATGGGGGATTACCCCTTTTTATACTAACTTGGCTGGGTCTGGGGTCTATGGACTTGTCACATCATGATTACCAACTGAGTAATACTCTCCCTAATCATGCTTAATTGATTCTAACTTAGTGATTACTCTTAAGCGAATTTAGTAACGATAATCATGACCGAATGATGTTCATTGTTCATACATGCTGAAGGTCGAGATGTATTGTTCGACATATTTGAATATGCGACCTAAGGGTGTGTTCAATTTGAGTATTTCATGTGTTCCTTCGGCCTAACCAAATACTTTATCCAATATAAGTCCATAATTGTAACTTGGGAGGGTACAAAAACAGAGAAATTCATTGAATGTGATAGTAGCACAAATGTGAAAAAAATTAAATTATAGAAGTCATACATGTTGTTTTGTCCAATTCTAATGTTTTAAACAGAACAAGAAAGTCAACAAAATACATGCAGAAACTAAAGAAGTCTACAAGAAACATAAGATTGTGATGTGGCAGACCAAAAATGATGCCTCTAAACGAAATTTTGAAAAGAGAACCGATTGAGCACTTTTTGTTTTGACTAAGCAATTTATCTAAAGACTTGTAGAAACTAAATAACCATCCCATGGGCCATAGTCTCAAAACTTAAGATTTTGGCTGGTGTTTAGGTCAAATTTGAGTCCAACCAGTCCTCAACCTTTACCTTTTCCAGAAATAAAGATTAAAGAAATAAATGAAATTTATTTATAGATATAAATCCAAACAAACATGAAATTAAAGAGAGGAGCTAAACCACACAAAAAGGTGCCTTAGCATAATGCACAAAGTTGTTGACTGCTTTGATTATGCTATATTTTTAAAAGCTATACTCCACTTTAGTCTCAGCACATATTTTTTCTTCAGTCTGGTGAAGCCATCGGTCTGTTCAGAATTTTTTGTACTGGAAATAAAAAGGATAGCATAACCAGAACTAATGGAAGTGAGCATATTAAACATTAGTGTAACATGAACATCAATATTGTTGAACACATTAACCATCATCGTAACACCAATATTGAACAAGTAAAATCATACCCAGAGTCCAGGGTACTGTTAGAAAATTAAAATAAAAGAAAAGAAATAAATAAGAAGAAAATGCAAAGTTTTGAATTAAATAACAAAATAACAATAGTAATATGACTTTAACTAACAGAACATGAATCAACAATGCACTATATCATACAATAGGCACAAAGAAAAATAAATTAGGGGAAGAAATAATTAGTCTGGGTTGAAGCGCGCAAACACTATCCTTAGAGAGAAAACACCCCCATTGCATTGGTAGGAAAATCTGATTGCGCTCCTCTCCCAAGATACGACAATCCATTGGTTTCGATCGTATGCAGCGAAAGGATCCTCAAACCTTCTGAACATCAATGCTCTTGCTCTCAAAAATAAGTTTTTATAAGAGAAGGAAGAAAAAATTTTAGTGAGAAAAAAATCAAATTGTTGTTCTGCTTGTGAGTTCTCTGGAGAGGAGGAAAGAGATATATATAGGCATAGACCCCTTGTGCAACAACAAAAATCTAACCGTTGGAAACCAACTTACAGGTATTAAAACAAACTTAACAAATTGTATTGATCCATTAAAACAAAATCTTAGAAAGATAGAAAATCTAATTTTATGTAACAAATTCTAAAATAAATATTTTATTTTATAAAATAGAATTAATATAAGTAATATATATTTATAAAATTTAAATTATAAAACAATATTTACTAATATTTCCCCACATAATTTAAAATTTTAAATTTTTTTTTTAAAAAAAATAATTTGTATACAAACATAAAGAAAGAGCATGGGATATTGTATTTCAGTATAAGGAACCTTTCGGGTTTAAGCCTTATACCTAGTGTTTATGAACTTCCACATGAGAAAAATGTAATGACTTAATTGTCTTTAACTATACCTCCTTTAACTGGACTTTAGTACACAACCCCCACAATATTAGCGTTCTTTTAGGTTATAATTAGTGGTAGCGCATTACACGGCCTTACGCATGTATCTTGTTTTATGAGTGTCACTTAGAGATTAGCTCATATCTCACAATTACGGCCCTACCAGAACATTCACTAGGTGAATCCTCAAAGAGTGATTTGTGACCTCACCCCTACAATAATTGTCATCGGATTCATTAAGAGATATTTTTTTAACCAAGAATACACATATATAAATACCTCAACCTTAATATTGCCACAATTTATAATACACTTCGTCATAGGAATGAGAAACAGAACAACTCCACAAAATTTTATTTTGGTGTACTTTAGTCAACAAGTAATTTTGTTGTTACTCGTTGAACTTCATTCACGAGATCACCAATCACATGGAGACGAGTGTCCATTATTGTAACTAAATAATGGGCTCTAGCCGCATTCCCCTTGACGACTCAAGTACTTATTGACGTGTCAAGCCTTTTATAAGCGGATCCGCGATATTGTTTTTTGACCTGGCAAAGTCAAGAGAAATGACACCATGAGAAATCAAATTTCTTATAGACTTATGTCTCACTCTTAAGTGTCTTTTTTTTCATTAAAATTTTTGCTAGTAACTTTAGATATAGCAACTTGACTATTACAATGCATTGAAATAGGAGGTATAGGCTTATTCAATAATGACAAATCACATAGCAATAATTTCCGCTTCCATGGTAGAACGTGAAATAATAGTTTGTTTAGCAGATTTTCATGATACTGTACTACCAGTTAAAGTAAAAACATAACCACTTATTGATTTTATTTCATCAGAATCAAAAATCCAATTTTTATTAGTTTTAAAAGACCTCATTTAATCATTAATAGTTTTTTTCCCAAAAAGGTGCATTAATAGACCTCATGGTCTCACCATAAGTTTTAGGATCATCTTCAAGTAGAAAAGAACAAAATTCAAAACCAAAATCATTAACCTTTTTAGATCTTTTACTTCTCTTAGGTTCAAAAATAATATCCTTATTAGCATTACTACAAGATGATAAAGTAGAGCAAGAAGTATTACAAACAAATTTGGACATTTATTTTTCAAAGGAAAAACATTTTTAAAGAAAGTGACATCTCTAGATTTCATAATAGTTTCATTAGAAATTTCAGACACTTCTAAATTAACAGTCAAGAATCTATAAGTAGTACTATACAAAAAATATCCAACAAACTATCAATTGTCTTTAGTCCAATTTTTCTTTTCTTATTAATAAGGATGTTAACTTTTACTAGACATCCCACACTTTAAGATTTCAGATTTGGTTTTCTTTTTCTTCTTAGTTCATAAGGTTTTTTTTTTCAATTTTTTTATAAGGTACTCTATTAAGAATATGACATACAGAATATAAAGTTTCACCTAAGTGTTCATTTTATTGCTTTGTGTGTTGTATTTTTACATGTTTATTTATTTTTTTAGCAAGAAGTTACATATATAGAGACAATCAATCACCAACGTGTAGCAACAAAAACGTTAAAAACAAAAAATAAAAACCAAACAACAAACTTTCTAACTTTAAAGACTTAATGTTTACAAAGGAATTTGACCAAATAAAAGATAGTTTCCTAACACAAGGAATGGAAGTAGTGGGATGCTTTTAGTTTTTGATGGAAACTAATTCTAAAAAAAATTAATCTTTAAAAAATATAATTGATAAAGTAAATATATTTTAATTTTAAATTTCAAATGATAAGAAACTATTTTTCAACAATCTCTCACTAATTTAAAATTTAAGGAAATGAAATAATATAATAAAAACATTTTTAATGAAGCATAATGCATTGTGTTTTCACCCGTAAATTTTTCAGACTTTCTAGAAAAGGACTTAATCATATCTATGGCGAACATTTTGATAAACAAAATGCTACTACAGAAAAGACTATGCAAGAAGAAAGTGAATTTTTCTCTCTGAGACTGTTTAGAAAATTAAAATAAAATAAAATAAATAAATTAGAAGAAAATGCAAAGCCTTGAATCAAATAACAAAATAACAGTAGCAAAATAACTTTAATTGACAGAACATGAATCAACAATGCACTATATCATACAATAAACACAAAGAAAAATAAATTAGGGGAAGAAATAATTAGTTTGGGTTGAAGTGCGCAAACGTTATCCTTAGAAAGAAAACGTCCCCACTACACTGATATGAAAATCTGATTGCGCTTCTCTCCCAAGACAGGACAACCCGTTGATTCCGATCGTGTATAGCGAAAGGATCCCCAAATCTTCTGAACACTAATGTTCTTGCTCTCAAAAATAAATTTTTATAAGAGAAGAAATAAAAAAATTTAGGGAGAAAGAAATCAAATTGTTGTTCTGCTTGTGTGTTTTCTAGAGAGGAGGAAAGAGATATATATAGGCATAGACCCCTTGTACAACAACAAAAATCTGACTGTTGAAAACCAACTTACAAGTATAAAAACAAACGTAACAAATCGCATTAACCCATTAAAACAAAATCTTAGAAAGATAAAAAAATCTAATTTTACGTAATAGATTCTAAAATAAATATTTTATTTTATAAAATAGAATTAATATAAGTAATATGTATTTATAAATTTTAAATTATAAAACAATATTTACTAACACTTGCTAAAGCATACTCATGATTCTTCAATCGATGCCCTTCATCCACAATCAAGTAGTGCCAATGGATTTTCTTGAGAAATGCTTTATCTCTGATTATAAGATCATAATGTGTTATTAGAACATTAAATTTCCCATCCACTAACAATTCTTCCTTCATTGTTTTCCTCTCATCCAACCGTCCATCATAAAGAATGGTGGTGATGTTGAATTTGAAAGAACTAAGATGAATAATATGTGAAGAACTAAGAAAATGCACAATTGATTGTTGAAAAATTTGGTTGGGATGTTGTCGAAGGAGAATATGATGCTGGAAGAGTCAAAGGATTATCGTCTGAGAAAAGATGCATAAGGTCTCGAGTCTCCTCAATTCTAGGGTTTCCGTAAGAGAAATTGAAAAGAAAGGTGGAGAAGGAGGACGATGAGGATTGGCTAGCTTCCTCGTCAGAGCCAGTCACTGATGTGCTTAAAGTTGAAGTCCAGATCCCATGACAACGATGGGCACGAGAACAATGATGATAGGCAGCGACGACGACAACGACACCACCGACTAAAAAAGGGTCGCGAAAGTGAGAGTGTAAGCGGTGAGAATGAGGAGGATCATGAGAGTGAGAGTGGTGAAAGTGAGCAACTAGCGTCACGAGAGTGAAAGTGAGAATGACAACAGTCTGATGTAGAGATATTGAGATTTTAATATGAGAAGAAGACAACATAGGTTTTTATAAAACTGATATTGTTTGATTGATCATTAACATCAATTTTTTATGAAAACCGATGATAATATAGATATATAATATCATTTAAAAAAAATATTAATAATTGATCAAACAAGATCAGTTTTATACAAACTGATGTTAATATTGACACATAATATCAATTTTTTAAAAATTAATGCTAACAAATTTAACTTATTTATAATTATATATCATCATATTTTTTTAACATCTATTTTTATAAGATTAATGTTAAAATAACAACCTTAAAAACATATTTTCTATTTGTGTGAAGCAATTAGAGTATCAATATTACATAGATTCACGCTCTTAGGTACAACTATATTAAAATTTGGTAAAGATTACAACAAATGTTTTTTTAATATAGAAAAATATATAAAATAATATTATTAAGATAAAACGTTTATAATTATACCAAAAAGGTTTACAATCAAAATAAAATTTAAAATGAATGGGATGAAAAGGAAAAATAATAAAAATCAAAATATTTATAAATAATTTAAAAGTATTTAAAATGGATTTTATCAAAAAAATTATGATGTGTTATTTTTTAAATGGTGATATATTAAAAAAGTAAAAATTTTAAAAAGCAAATTTTAGTTCAATATTTGAAATATTAAGAATTGTGTTTTAAACGAATTGCAAATGCTTCATAAGTTTTAGAAGTAGCAATCTGCTATGGTGAATTTCAACTTGCACTCAGAAAAATGAGAGTTTTGGGAAAGCACACGAGCAACACTGGGACACAACAGCTAGCCACATGGCGTACACAAAGGCTGAAGACCCTTTTGTCCTCTATGAGTACGGACATCAACTGTAGCACTGCGCCGAATAATTAAATAATTCTAATATTATTTATGAGTAAAACTTTACGGGTTAATATTTGTATTAGTAATACTGTTCTGATTCACAGGCTCAATGTTCTCCACTTTTATACTTTAGCAATGTTAATTTTTAACAAAGTTATCATCATAATTGCTTAATAATGTTGGAGAGAAACAAAAATTGTTGAAAAGCAAAGAAATTTTTTTCAAAACACAACAAAATTATTTCATCCTTTTTCCTTGCTAGTTCGGTTATAGAAAACTACATTTCCAACATTTAACATTTTTTTTTTGGTTTATACTTTTCTCTCACCTGGGCCCTACTGACGTTATCAGGTCCATTTAGATCTTTATGGGCCTTGGACCTGTCCCAATCAGGTCCATTGGAAAAGCCCACTGGCCACCTCATGCACTCATGTTTCCTTTTTTCCTCAATATAAACACCTCTTCATTTCTTCCATTCCCTCCTATCTTACCATAACAAAAAGTTCCCTCTCTCTCCCTTTCAGTCTCTCACTTTTTTCTGTGCTTCTCTTTCTCTTTCTCCTTTCACCCTCTTAAAATAATAGAGTAGGGAGAAAAAAAGGTCTCAAAGATGAGACCAAAAGACGGGTTTTTTTATAAAGGTAATATACTAATACTAGTGTACAAGTGTGTGTGTTGAACTTGTAAAATAAAATTTGCATCATATAGAGTCATATATAGCTTGCGCTGCGCAGTTATTTTGAACCTTTTTTTAATATGTGTAATTCATATATGTGTTTGTACTAGCTTATGCTATAAGATAATTATTCTGTGTGACTGACTGAACTATTTACTTTATGGTAACGAAGATATTCTCTTGTATTATTTTAATTGTTTTCATGTTCACCTTTTCTATCCTCCCCTACTTTTTCATCTAATCTAAAGCTGGCTCCTGCTTCTGCTTCTGCCATTCTTCTTCATTATTCTCTGCACTAATTTAAGAGCATGATACACGATGCAGGTCCCTATAAGGGAGGGTTTCTCATGCATGTGACTAGCAGCAACAACTGCAAGGTGACCATGACCATGGTCAACCCTTTGAGGAGAATTGGGAGGTGTGACCAAAATGAATCCATTAGTGGCTCTGAAATTGGAGCTGACAATTCTCCTGCTGGAGCAGCTTCATTCTAATCTGGTGCTATCCTATCTGAGCTTTTTACTTCTACCCTTTCTTCATCTAATTTCTACCACACTTTCTTTGTTTTTCCCCTGGAGTCTTCTTGACCTTGTAAGACCTTTTCTTGACCTTGTAAGACCTCACACCCTATCCCTTCTCTTTATTTTTGCTTTTGGGGAAGACCCTATATCACTATCCACTGATGTAGAGTTTGATCTCCTACTTTCCCCGTTACCACCCAACTCATACTTTCCTTCCTTGTCTATCCCTCCTGAGCTGTTCCAGTTTAATTTGGCCTATCATCATGCAACAATTTAATGTAATATTATGCCACACTATGTTATCATATATATGGTATGGCTTCAAAGAAACTAATTCAGGACCTTATCTTAATACCTTGACCTTAGAACCTCTCTCAATGGGGCTTGTTCAAATGTGCAAGCAATTTGGAGACCATGGCTTCCAAGAGAGTACAACAATTGGGGTATATTATTTTATTTTATTGTTTTTTTTATATATATATATTTTTATCTTGGTGAGAAATCAAAGTAGTTCGTGCAGCAGCATGGCCCTTAAGGTATGTATGGTTAGTTGTAAAGAGTGGCCATAGTTAATAAATCAATGTTGCTAGTATTCAGAGGAAATTCAAAATCCAACCTATATGATATTTCTGTTAAGGCAATCAATTTCGCTTGTATCATTGTGTGCAGAATATTTATGCTGTGTTGCAGAACATCTGTTTCGTTGTTTTATATGATGTTTGGCTGAGAAAGTGTGCAACAACTGCATACATATTCTTTTAGATCTAAGCAAGAGTTTCCCTCGTGATTGCTCCAATGTACAAATATCCACTGTATTATTGGAGTTATCTCTTTTCTCTCTCTCTCTCTCTGAAAATTCAGAAGCTTAATTTGTGCCCATTTCATTTCTTTTTCTTTGATAATTTCTTTATTTAAAAAAGCTGAAAATAATATCCAAGCTCAGCTAGCCTCATCATATCATATAGTAGTATTAAACAAACAATAAAAGTTGGTTGCTGTTTATAGTTTTTTTTTACCTCCCCCAACATAATCATAGAGCTTCACCCCAAAAGGAGAATTGAATTAGTAAATGCTCAAAGAAGCAAACAAAAACCCAGAATGAAAGTAGAGAGAGAAACAGAGAGAGATAGTTCCCTGATCTTTCCCTATCTTGTTGATTTGTTTTCTTCTTTTATGCAAGACAAGTAAGATAAAATGTCATGAGCAATCTCAATTTGGCACTACATGTGTCCTAGGCTGCTAGAGCCCCATCTCTCCATCCAATGCATAGGACTCAAAGGCATTAAATTCACTCTGTCCAATTCAACAATATTACTAATTAGAATGACCATTCTCTTGCTCATTAGCACTGGTCCTATCTTTCTCTTTTTATTTTATTTTATTTTTTTACTGAAAGTTTTTTTTCTTTTTTTTTTATTTGTAAATGTTAGTAGAGGAAATCAAATTCGTAACTTTTTTTTCCTTTTCCCTTAATCATTTAATTTACCTTATATTTCCTACTGTAAGTTGAATTGCAAACATCATGTTCAATTTAATTAATTATCTACCCCACATAACAAAATGTGAATGTGTGATATGATAACTTTCCAACCAAGTGAGGTGGCTGCATTTTTTATGTTCAAAACACTATTTTTCCTATCCCTCTCTTTATTTGGAAGGGTGCTTCAGCCATTCCTATCACATAGAAGGACAAGGACAAGCAATTTGGGATAGAATACAACCTGAGCTCATAAGGAATATTACACCCTCAATGTTTTTTTACGGGGCTGCCACAGACACCTACCAGCCTCAAATAGTGAAGAATAATAGATTGGAAATTACTTCCTTCTCCTTCAATTCATTTTGTACATAGGAAAATATCAAATATGTCAAGATCAATGTTTTTTTAAAAAATAATAAATAGGGGTGGGGTGGAATTGATGTGTTTTTAACCATATATCAATTTCAGCTGCCTAACATATTGTTTCCATCAATCATGGCACGTGGTAGCCCAACCTATTAAAATGACTAGCGTAGACAGAGATTTTTTTTTGTCTCTGTATACATACTGTATGCAGTATATTCCAAAATGGATGCATAAAATTTAGTGTATGGACACGCATTGTGTGGTGGTTATGCTTATGCAAGTCTGGGGAAAGAAAGAGAAATTGTCACACATCAACTACGGATAGCTTTTGGCTAGAAATTTATTAAGATTAAAATATATATTTTTTATAAATATTAAAATATTTAAAATTCATTCTTGTGAAATTTTAAAATGTAAATGTGTGATATATGTGTGATATATTGATTCAACGAATCAACACGTCAAATTTTAACACATGATAAGGATTTGACATTGATACATAGGATCGAATCTCTTAAATTTAATTTTGAGTCAAAATATCGCAAAAAAAATACTCAAAATTTTATAAAAACAAATTACAAATAAAGCAATATTTATAAGGAAAAAAAACATATTTTAATCATTTATTACTTAAATTGCATACCTTAGACTTTAAATTGCAGTTCACATTCTATCGTAATATATTGCGGTTTTTACTTTTAAGATGTCTTTTGCTCTAAAACAGAAAACTTTTTAAGGTTGTTAAAACTTACCATTGTATCACAACTGTATTTATCCATAATTTTCTTATACAATTTTGTTAGTTACAATATTAGGGGACAAACTATGTTATCTACGGACAGTATAAAACAAACATAGTTATCTAATCACAACTATATATATAATAAGTTTATTAATTTTTAAAATAATTAAATAATAATTTATAATAAAATGACTGTGTAAAATTTTCACGGTCAATACATAATCGTTAAATTCACTTTTTATATTATCATTTAATTACATATTATGATAATTTATGTGTTTTTATAAAACCTGAGATGATTTTTTACTGACCATGTGAAAACCTTTAGAATCATCATGCACGAAACTAAACCCAATTCCTATATATTCAGCAAAATAAATGTAAAATCTTCATTCAATCCGTAATATGTAGCGCATAGAATGAATGAAAAGTTTGACTCCGATTATATGGAACTGTCAAAGGTAATTATATGATGAAGGTAAACAAGCCACTAAAGGTAGGTGACTTCTTGCACAAAATGATGATGTCTATGAATGGACATTGAAAAGTTAAATGCCTTTCCCGAGGGTATGAGTTAGTAACTATTTACCCCCACCCCACTTATGGTCCCCTTTTCTTTCCTCTGTTTGTAGTTTGTGGCAATGAGAGAGTGACAACATAAAGGCTGAGCTTGAATTAAGTTACAGTCACGATATACAATTAACGTATTACTTTTGAGGCCATTTGGTATTAGGTACTACCAGCATTGGCCCCATCTTGGTCAAGCCTTTTTCCACCTTTAGGTTACATGCGAACATGGCTCTTTCATTAGGTTTTACTTTTTGATCAATATCATTCCATTCAAGACCTTTGGAAAGTAAGGGAATGACATCTCAATAATGCTTTGATGGAAAAACAGAAATAAATAAATAAACAAATCAATGCTGCTTTTCCACCAAGTAAGAGGGTATGATCAGAGGGAAAATACCAAATTTAACATAAATAAAGAATTTTTTGTTGTGCAATTAGTAGGGCTACAAAACTTATTTATTACATTTGTAGCACGGCAAGGAGGCCATAGAATTTTACTTTTTGCTGAAAAATTAAATGACATTGTAAAGGGATTTTTTTATTAGTGTTTTTAACACACATATATATATATATAGACTTTATTATCAAAACCTCATTGGGTTTAAGTTAGTCCTTTAAACACGATTGTCTATACTCTTAAGATCAAAGTATGAGTAGGTTTGAAAAAGGATCCTAGAATTTGTAAGATTGTGTCACGAATGTGGGAGACTCTATATTTGTACCTAGGGATATGAGGTCATTTCCATGTTATTGTTGTTTTTGTTAGAGAAATTTTTAAGGTTGTACTATTAAAGAATAAAATAAAATGGATCTGAATATAATAAGATGGAGTGAAATAAAAATATTTTTCCATCATTTAGATATTTTATAATTGAACAAAATAAAGATTTCATTATGCCTTCATATCCTCACACCTCCAATAAAATTGCTTGCTTAAGTCTTTTAACTCCAACCAAACACCACAAAGATCATACCTTTATGAATCAAGCATCAAGCTTTTGAAATAAAAATGAAGAGAAAGAAAAGGACATCACATATATATACCTATTAGAAGGAGGAGAGGGAGATAAAAAAATGTTCATCTAGACATGACAATAAAAATTTGAACTCACGAGTGTTCAATTCTGCCCCCAACTTTGACCTTGAGTGAGGTTTGAGTTTTCCCTTACTTAGAAAGAAGCGTTAGGTTTGGGGAGTATGTAAACTCCACCCTCATACCCACCTTGAGGTTAGAAGAGGGGGTTTGGGAAAATAAAGAAAATTTTAGATAACAAATATTCTTAGAGTTAGAGGTTACTCAACCACGAGAAGCTAAAACAAATTTGTGGTGTATTATCATATGATTTTTTATAAAAATATATTTAATTTGTTATTCTTTTCAAGTTTTATTTATTTTTTAATTATAAAAAATTTATCTCCCACACATTTTTTTCCCATGCATCATGCACTAGTAAGGGATTAAGGGGTGAATATACGCGAGTAGAGTGAACGGTAAAAAGGAAAGAAAATTTTAAAAAAGAAAATGATGGGGGGAGGGGGTTGGAAAAAAAGGGATTGCAGAAAAGAAGCCCCGGTAATAATATAAATGGGCCTTCTCTTAATTTCTTAGTGACTTGGGAGCAAGGACATTAATAGTTTCTTTATATATATATATATATATACATAGCAAGGACATTAATAGTGTCATAGAAATTGTACAAAAGAAAAATGCATCTTATCCTAGCTAGTATATTATGTAGTTTTTTCAATATATTTCTTTGAACGTATTTATTACTTAAAAAGCATTTTTCCTCTAAAAGATTCGAACAAACGGACCTTAATCTTATCTTAACCAAATGTGATGATAAAATCGTATATGACTAAAAAGAGAAAACGTTTATCCGCCTTTAAAATTTCATCTTCGTTACTGCTATTGCTGCTCAATTTCGACCATGAGCGGCCTTGAGCTTGAATTCTCACCGACAAAAAGCTTGACCAAACAGATTGGTACCTTGCAACAATGGTAACAGTATATATATATATATATATATATATAAATAATTATGTGAGATTCACTAAGGCTATGTTTGTCTAAACAAACTTAAAGCTAAAAGTTAGAAGCCAAAAGTTTGTAGTTGAAAACTTTTAAATTATTTTTTATTAAATTATAAGTGTTAGATAAATTATCTATTAAAATAAATAAAAGATGTAAAATAACAAAAATAAATATATTTATATGATATTTTTATATAAATCTTAATTTTATTTACATCAAATACAACTTTAAATCTTAGTATTTATTTACATCATATTAAAACAATTATTATTCTTGATTTATGATATGACAACATATTAAATTTCATATAGGGTATAATAATAAAAAATATTTACATTATAAATAAATGAAACATCCTTTTTAAAGGACTTAAGGTTACAAATGCCAATCAGCAGTTTCAAATCTTATTGTTTTTATAGTTTTACAATAGTAGCCTATAATCATTGATAAAGAATTTGTTTTTAGATTGTTAGAATGTAAAATAAAAGAATGTTGTGCTGTGGCAATGATTATTGTTTTGAAAAGGAGCTTGATGACCTACGATTGCAACACAATATTAGTTTGTTTTTTCAAGTTTTACATAGTAGTGTCCTTGGACATGCACTCGAAGCCAAAAAGTATGTTAGAGTTTCACAGTGTCAAAAAGAACAAGTATTAGAGTAAAAGAAAAAAGAAAGAAAATGAATATACCAAAAAAATTGATAGAAATAAAGAATATTTGTTTGTGTATCTTAAAGTTCCAGTGGACAATCCCTTTGTTCATAAGGTTGTCTTATTAGTAAAGGTTAATAATAAATAATCTATAATTATCAAATCAATATAAATGAAAAATTCATAAAGTTAATTTATTTTATATGTAATCATTTATAATCATTAAAATAAAAATAATTCATTAAAAAAAATACAAAAATGATATTCAAAGATTTTAGTTAAAATGACAAGAATACAATTGTCTCCACATTAAAGGTGAAACGAAATATTTGTCTAAAAAGAAAAAAAAAACATTATTTTTAAAATAAATACTATATAAAGAGAATAAAATACTTTATAAAAAAAAAGTTCACCTGAATATAATTATCTCTATAACTAGACTATAAGTAAAAATAATTATTTTAATATTGAAATATTTAGGTCAGCATGATATTGTTGTAGAGAACTAATTTTTGTCGATGATTTTGGTTGATCATTTTTAATGAAATCTCTTTTTTCAATCACATTTTTTTTCATCTGCTTGAATTCGAAACTTTGATTAAAAAAAAATTCTTTCAAAAGAAAAGAGTGTAATTGTTATCTCTATTTGAGAAAATTTCTAAGTTATGGGAAATTGAGTTCATTTTTTATGAGGATATTTTGACGAGGAAGTGTGCATATGAAGAAAAATGTTTTGATATTGTCTTACACATTCAAAAAATTTTATTTCAACCAAGATGATTTTGATAAAAGTACTATACATATGGAAGAATGAAATGTTCAAACAATAAGTTTGAATTCTAATTCAAGTTAGAAGTTAGACTACTGAGCAAAAAAGGATTGCCCATAAACAGGAGACGTTGTTATATTTAAGTCATTAGAAACCTGTTATACATGTGTCGAAAAATTATAATTCAACTCTTAATAGAAGAAGTTTATAAATCAAGACCTCCAACAATCATTTTAATTCGTTGGATTGAATCACTACCACTTAAATTCTCATATATCATTAATGATGCTCACTTGAAAATGATTCTTAGTTTGAAGGTCATAGTACATGTATTCATCTCACTTTTAATAAATTTATGTTTTATTTACTTTATGCATCTTTCTAAACTTTTTACTCTTTTCAATCTCCATTTTTTCTTTAAACTCTATTTTTATCCAATTTTCTTTGCTTAATTATAATTGAATTCATTATATATTGCACGATTAGAACTACTATCCAAAAAAGACTACTATCGAAAATCCTTACTCTATAAACCACTCTTACACAAAACAACTATTAGTATTAATGGATATTGCTATAGAAATTACTATCATTATCTTTGCAAATTATTAAGCAATTTTCTTAAGTTAAAAACTACAATTACTTGTTCGACACGAAAAAGAACTTACAATCAACAATGAATTTTATGTTTCACACTTAAATATTTATTTATTAATAGAATTACTAGTAAAGATTAATATCTTAAGAATATAAATTATTTTTGAAAGACCATTTACAATTGTCAAAGTTAATAATTTTATAATTAACACTCATATTTATGAAGGGATATGAATATAATTTACTCATGTAAAAAAAAGAATATAATTTACTCTTTCTATTATTACAACTTTATTCAATATTATTATTTAATAAGATTTTTAGACAATATTTTATTAATGCATTTTTATGAATACTGAAACAATAAATAATAATTTTGTAACATCAACTAATTTTGATTTCGACAATTTTTTTATAAAATAAATAGTTACTATTATTTTTATAATTATTTTTTAAATGTAAAAATGATTGTTTATAATTAGAGAAAATTAGAAATTATATATAATTTAAAACTAAATTTTTACTTTCAAGGTTCAATTCTAGTCATAAATCATAACTCTCTTTGTTTTGAGAGATGAAAATAATTTGAGAAAATGAAAATAATAAAGGTTGTTAGTTATATATGATATAAGTAAGAAATAATTTCAAAATTGATAGGATCCACTTGTTCTATTTTTTTTTTATTTATCTATTCCTACTATTATTTCTATCTCTCTCATGTCTCGCTCTTTTCTATTTCTATTAAATATAAAACATATACTTTTCACTTTATTTCTCATCTGCGTGTACTTTTTTTTTTCTATTCTCTTTTCCCCCTTTATATGAAGCACAACCTAAATGTTATCCAAATCAACATAAGGATGAATAATTTTTTTTTAATAAGTACTTTTTAAATAAATATCTTTTTCATAAGAATTTTCTTATTAAAAAGTAAAAAATATTTTTTAAATACTAACACTCGAAGCAAACACATTAAAAAAACATAAAATAATTTATTTTTTAACAAATAAATTTAAACATAGCTGACGGATGGATCCTTTTTTCATTCAAAACTTTCGTTTTCTTCCGAATTTTCCTTCTCTTGCACTGCAAGTTTCTTTTTTCCTTTTAATTTTTTTAAAGTTTTGGTGTAATTTCTATCATACCCTTCAATTGCTTAAAAATGTTTCATAAATTTCTCTGATACACTCTATAATTATTTGATCCAACGGCTGATATTTGATAAGAAAAGTGGATCCCTTCCCCAGCGTCGGATCTGAACCAAAAAAGAAACTCTCGAAATCAAGCGTAGCCTAACAATTCACCAATTTGAAGGAGAAATAGCATCGTCTTTCTCCGCTCTTTGATTGCACCGTCGTAACCCTTCAAACCGGTAAGTGATTTCCCTCGCATCGTTTCGCGTTCCTTTCTTTCTCGCATGCTCTCTTATTATTTCCTCTAAGATTTATTCTTGTGCCGCTGAAATCAATTCTCGATAGGATTATATATGTATTGGCCTGTTAATTTCCGATAGTAGCATGTATATTTCCATTAATTCGAACATAACCATTGCACTTTTTTTGTGTGTGTCAAATGCACTGCAGACATGTGATTGATGTGTGAATTTTGAGGTGGTTGTGTTCCGTTTGATGAAAATGAGCGTTATCCGAGTTTCTCCATGTCTTCCTGGGGTTTATGCCTCCCCAATTACATCGTCTCAGTTACGCCGCCGCGATTTTAACTCAAGACCGCGTTCATTGCCGATGATGGGGTTTGACCCTCTCTCTGTGGCTTCCCTGAGCCTCAGAGCCGAACCTTCGCCTCGCTTGCAATGCCAGCCTGCCCTTAAATCACGGCGACCTCTCCTCGTTTGTTTTGCCGCCAGTGGACAAGGAATGATGGAAAATAACAGGGTAATCATACATGATGATACACCTTTGTTTGTGTTGCACTGTCGCATTTCGCTTTTTTGTAAGTGTTTGCTTTAGATGCTCGAGAAAAGTTTTTGATAGGTTTAATTACTCATTTGGTATCTGTCATCCTTGCACGATCTTTACATTTTAATCGGTTTTAATTCCTGTTATTTTGTAAGCCAGAGACTAAAACAGATTAAAAAGAATACGTGTGAAGACTAAAATGATTAATTTTTAGGTGTAGAGACTAAAATGTAAGGATTGTGTAGATATAGGAATTAAATGAGTACTTGAACCCTTTTTGATATTTGCTTACTGAGGTTATTAATTATTAAATATGTTGCTCCATGTGAGAATATTTTTATTGTTATTGTCACTACCGTTGTTATGTTGAGAAGCATTGAGATCATTTGGTAGAGATGTGGGGTTAATTTATTTTTATGAGGCAAAATTTTCACCAAAACCCTTACTTTAAATGACTCTCAAGTTTTCATCCAACTGTGAATCTTTGCTTCTAAGGGATGTGAGTTGAGGAATTAGAGTTGCTTAGACGCTCTTGATATATATTTGTGGTTTTGTATTTTGGATTTGAGTTGTTCTTCAGTTACTATGTACTAGTAACATAATTAGGATTTCCAAAGCAAATCTCTTCAGGAAGCTATGGGACAATGGAAGGGACAGTCAATAGAGGATATATTGCGACAGCAAATGGAAAAGGGCGGGAGTGGGGGCAAGCCTCCGGGAGGACGAGGTGGTGGTGGTGGTAGTGACAGCAGCTCTGGTGGATCAGATGGGATGTCAAATGAAACTCTTCAAGTTGTTTTAGCATCAGTTTCCTTTATATTAATGGTAAACTCTCTCTCTCTCTCTCTCTACATGAATTGTGTGTATGCACAAGTCCTTCCAAGTCCACTTATTAGTCTTAAGATTTCTTTATTTACTGTGAAAAATGAAGTTAAAGCTTGAAGTGATGTTGCTAAGCTAACAATGGTAGTTAATATACTTAATGGAAGATGACTGTAAATATAACTTGCATTGGAATAAACAACTGGTACCAAGAAATACTTTCTGAAGTACTTATAATGCATGAGGTGGTTGAGCTTGAATATATTCATATGCAAAATTTGTGATGATATTTGATTACCTTAGACAATTTTTTTGTATTAAGAAGGTTGATAGGATGCATGCACCACGTCTAATTTAATAACATCACATTTTTCTTTTCCAGTATATTTTTGTTATCAATGGCTTAGAACTTCTAAAGCTATTTAAGGACTGCATCAAGTTTGTGTCTGGTAGAGGCCAGAGTGTTCGATTGAAGCGAGCAGTATACAAATGGGTACGAATTTTCAAGAATATCATTGAGAAGATGGAAGCTGCCAGGAATGGGTTGGAGAAAGCCTCCACTTGTTTGTTGGACCGTGATTTCTTTCGAGGTGTCTTTCAGTGTAACATGAAATCAAATCCAGAATAGTTTTTCTGTATGTACCTATTCATATAAATTATGATTTCCTTCTTTAGGACAAAAAGTACATTCCAATATCATTTATTTTTTTGGTATACATTCAATATCATTCTTCGGTCGCGCTGAAATTTCACCATTTGAGAATAACAGGTTAAATTAAATCATTGCAGTTTTTGCACATATTCTGTTCATCTAGAGAATTCACTTTGGAAACTCCTAATGTTTGGTGTTAACTCGCGAATTTAGTGAGTTCTGCATTGTGTGACCATGGTTGGTCGTGCTTTTTTATTCTGTGTCCTCTTTAATTGTTCTTGCCTTTATCAGAGGGGGTGAGTATATCACCATAGCTAAATTTGCAAGAATGATCTAGAAACACCATTATACCAGGCGGCTCGTGAACTCCTCATGGTTCATAAGCGACTCCTCACTAGTGGTTTGTATGGGTTAAGAAATCGTTTAGTTAGTTCTGTCACTAAGGATCTTGTTAGTTCTGTAACTAAGGATTGATCGGCAGTTGCTTCCTGCATCTAATCCGGAATGTAGGATTAATTTTTCTAGAATGTAAAAAGTTACATTCCGGAAAGATTAACCCGGAATATAAGTGCAGGAAGCAAGGCATGACCTTCCCATTGGACAGTCCATACTCCATAGTCTTCTGTCAAACAATTTACAGTTAGACTCTAAGCGCCCAGTTCTAAAAAGTGTTGGCGATTAGATTAGATGGTTGGGTAATCCATATGTGAAGATCATGTGCAAGTCTAGTTGCCAATTGCTAACTCGATGAATAGGTGCATGCTTTCTGTTGCATTTTTTGGAAATATGTTTTAATCCAAATTTCTTCCAACAAATTAGCTTTTGAGTATAAATTGTTAAGTTTAAAACAAGGTTTGTGTTTAGTGGAAGAGACTAGTTTCTCATAATGTGAAGAACCAATGTTTGAATTCTCAAGAAAAGAAATATTCACATTTAGTATCCATGTTTTGAATAAAAAATTATCTTTGAGTGAAGATATATCTTGAAAACAAGTAAATATTCTAAATACATATACTAGCCCTAAAATATAAAAGCCATTCTTTGATATATTTGAGGTAATTATGCTTTGTTTGTTTGTATTATTTATTTTTTGGTGAAGTTAGCGATTATTTCCCAAATATTTTGTGCTAACTACATCCCAGTTAACTCTTATTTTTCATGAATATCATTTAGCTGAGGTAGTATTTGTGGACGGAGATGTGGGCTGCCTGTGAGACCAACTGAGATGGATTTAGATCTCATGATCAAAAGCAGAACTGTTGGTTCAGAATTTTAAGATAATCTGTATTTTACAAAAATGAATCAAGACGCATAAGAACCATTAAAACACTTAACTGATATAACATATTTGCTACTACTAAATAAATAATATAATATTATAACATCGAACAACACTTGCTTCTCTTATGTTGGTAACTTGCTATCCAACTTTTTAATCACTCAAATAGACGATTTTGATGATACTTAATTGAGTTAATACTGACACTTTGTTCAATACTGTATTACTTGACTTAATGATTAGAATTTTTTTATTTATTAATATCTGATAGTGAGGGTGAGGTTGTCTTTTAAATATAAGCATTTTATTTTATGATGGTTTTTGATAACATATTTAATAGTACTATTTTTTTTGTTGTAATTTTACTAACTATCGGTATAGACAAAATATAAATGTAGCTTTTTCTTCTATCAAAGTTAGAATTTCATTTCAATAATTTGTATAATAAAAATTCACATTAAAAATTAACATATTGAGGCAAAAAAATAAATTGAATTAAAAAATATAAAAAATAGTACTTGAAATCTTTTTTATCTAGATGTTCTACTTGTTGAAAAACTTCTTCAATCCAATATTTTTCATGAAAAAGAAAAGTCAATCCAACAAATTCACGGGTAACTCTATTACTCATTCTTGTAGTAAAAATGAGTGAGATATAATGAAAACTCATCACTCAAAACATAACAATCATCAAATTTGTCATAAAGTTGATTCCACCATCCATTCCCCTACGAGTTCCATTCAAATCATGTGTACCAATTGCCAAAACTGATGCAAACCATGCATACACGACTCGGTTCATTCATTGCAAGTGAGCAAAGCATGTTCAATTGTCTCCTTCTCTCCAGCACAAACAGGGCATATAGCTCATAAATCCACCTTTCTCGTCTTTAATAAGTTTGGGAAAATTAACTGGCACAATATTTTTGAAGTTCTTATACATTTTGGTTGAGATGCATGGGAGATATTCCACAAATTTTTCCAGAACGAACCTTGTATTCTGCTTGTTGATGCCACCCCATTACACCTGTTACATGCCACTTGAAATTCAGATTTCACAGAATAATTACCATAGTCAGTGTATTTCCATATATATGAGCTCATCCTCCATCCATTATTGTATTTATACTACAAATTCAAAAAGAATTTGATTCCTTATTTTCTAATGTTTTCTCATCAAAATCAGCATCAGATACAGCATATACAAGCATGGGGGTTTTATTTGGATGTGTAGTTTTTTGTCATACATTAGAAATTTAGAAGGAATCAACAGCTAGCTAGTGTACCATCCCTCTCAATGTCAAATTTTAATATTGAAACAATATATATTGCCATCCCAATGCGAATTTCATGACAATACATGGTGTCTATGAAGGGAAATATAAAAGCTTTCGACTTACATTGAATAATGAAATTAATATATTGATTTAATTTATTTGACTCTTAGATTCTCGGGTCGTTCACCAATAAAAAGTTGGCTCACCTAACCATACTGTATCTGAAGGTCATTCATCAGATTACCTGTTCGTATTTTGTATACATTGTCTATCAGATAAATAATAGATGAGTTTTTGAAAGAGTATACCTTATTTAATTCAATTGATGGTGAACGAAACATTATTTGCCCATGAATATTAAGAAATTATTTATTGTTGTTAGATACATAGTGCCTGTAGAAACTGTTCACTGAGTTTAATCTGAAGACAAGGCAGTCAAATCGCTCACAACTTAGCTAGGATTTCTCGATCTTTTTCTTGTCCTCAAGTTTTTGAGCATATTCAATTCCTTCTTGTATCAGTTCTGTTATTGTTAATGAATGAGAAGTCAAAAAAAGATACATAGTGCCTGGTCAGTTTTGTACACTTATATTACTTCACCTTAATTTTCATTCTGATCAACATGTTATCTACATTCAAACAATAGTTTTATGAAGGCTGATGTGCACAAACTTACATTTATATGCATAATTTTTATATACTTTATGTTAGTTATGTCATGCTGATTTTAATGTAACTTGTTTTTAATTATCAAGGTTACATTATCCATAGACTTTCTTGATACTCCATCTTGCGTTTTGATGGTGTATGCCAAGAACCGATATTGATGATTTTAATAGAAAAGGAAAGGAAGAAGAAAAAATACGGTAAATTAATTAGTTGCATTTTGACCAATTACTTGATCAGAAATTTTATTTAATTAACACAAATTAAAAGTCTTATATGAAAAGTGACGAAAGTGTCAAAAGCCGCGAGCTGATTGCTAAATTTATGTTTGTCGATAAGTTATGCAGAAATTTGATTAAAACCCTCGTCAAATTTTGTTTAAAATAATTGACAAAAGTATTGTTTGGAACCAGTTCAAGACGAGGTATACCTGAATGGATATTAATTTTTTTTGCCGTCTTCTGCAAGTTAAACTCAGGTATAGTTTTTGCCCGAATTTCAGTGCTCGTGTATGTTTGCTGGTAATAAAGTGCATTGAATTAGAGTGTGTTCACATGCACTTAAGGCTCCTAGCGTGTCATGGTGGTGTTTCTCGTGTGATATGATGTGAGGGAGGTGCCTTTGAGTCAATTCCCTTGATTTGTGGTGACTATTGTTAATGGACTACTATCCTTGGTTTAGTTCTTCACATTTATACGAACAGTACGTGACGGATATATCTAAAAAATAATCAGTTCTTCTTATGAGGTCTTTTATGTCGAAGAGAATTAAAAGGGTTAAAAACTGTTAGCTCATTCTTGTATATGCGTAGACATTAGTTAATGTGAGACTATGGGATTCAATTCAGTTGATTTAATCTTTTAATATATTTCTTTGATTCTTATAGATAAAAAAATAAACTTAAGCTAACGTGAGACTTGGGAGTTCGCTAAGTTATTTGCTAGTCCCCACCATTGCATGCACTCCATTTGATCTTGCATATCCACAGCCTAATACGCATCTATATGCATTTATTATCCAATCTGTTATGGCTAAGGAAGTGGAGTGTTCGACTTGAACATGTATTCTAAGAGAAGGTAATCATCGTATTGTTCTTTGTATGGAGGACGATATATCGATATGGAAGAACCTTCTCTCCAGTTAATGTTCAACTGCAAAGCGCTTATCCTTTTTTTTTGTGTCTAATTTTCTTTGGTGAAGAAAAACATTTGGCACTGAAGCATAGGATTTTCTAGTGCATAGGCAAATGCAAATTAAGCCAGTTATATTAAATACTCCCATGTAAAATTTGTCTAGTATATATTGGTAATGCTATTTATCACTTCCCTTCCAATTAATACAAACGAAGGATTTTTAAAAACAAGTCTTGCATTGATGGATGAAGGGACAAAGAAAAATGTAAAGGAAAGATTTACACTAATTATATATGTGAACTTAAACTACATTTGAACCTAAAATCTTAAAATTAAGTTTATTAGTCTTTTTCTCACTTATATAATGTTTAATTTTCTTATTTTTATTTAATATATGATTTCAACTCACAATTATACTTCAACAATTATATAATATTCAATGTGTGTTTGGTTTTGGATTCCTTCTTACTAGACGCATGTTTACTATTATTTCAACATGATTTCAGCAAGCTTTGCACATGTTTGGGTATTTCAGCAAGTTGTCTTCCACGCTTTTGTTTAAGAATTGAATATTTTAAGGTGTCTTCCACTGTTTTGCTTAAGAATTGATGTATATAAGTTGATCGAATTGCATTTGGTGTATGTTGTGGTCAATCTCTCTTTGTCTATTATCTCTATTATCTCTCCTACGTTTATGCACATTTGGTTTGCAGATTTGGTATCTAGGATTGAAATTTCTTTAACCAGCACGTTTGTTGGTTGCAGATCGTATACTTTTGAAGAAGTCTATCTGAAATTGAAATATTAAGCTTTAAAGGTTGATTTATTGGCTCATTCCTTGATCATTTATGCTTGCAATCTAGTTTTGTTTGTTGAATTTTCTTTCTCACATTCCATACTTTGATAGCTAAAAATTGGTCAAACTTTATAATTGGCATTGTCTAATAGGTGGTAAGGGAAAATCGCGAGCTACATGTTGGAGTGAGACAAAATTACATGCATAGAGATAGAGTTAGTGATACTTGTTTGACCACACCTTGATTTCTTGCTACAGCTACAATTCAATTCCGGCGTCTTTTCCCTTAGTTGTTGCACACCTTGCAAAAAATTCATGAGTTGTGTGAATTAACATGATTAAAAAAAAATTAATGTTTATACATTGACAATATAAAATAATTTTATATTATTAGTCAATCACATTTTATCATTTAAATTATTTTAAAATGAATAAATTT
>NC_038251.2:11158445-11164676 GCF_000004515.6 Glycine max | reverse complement strand
CATGATCGATTATGATTAAATAATTTTTAGATAAATCTTAATTTATCATCAACTTTCGTATTCTTGCATATTTATTTAGTTTTCCTTTTCTCTTTCAAGTTATATGGTTACTCAATGTTTCTTTAAAAATATTATAATAATAACATTAAATATTATATTAATAATTATGTTAAAATTTACTTATTTTTTAGGTTGGTTACTTTAAAATATTTCACTAAATAATAATAATTGAAAGAAATAATTATTAAGGACAAAACTTAAATATATTTCTTAGTAATACATGATGACATTTAAGGAAATTCTTTATTAAGCAGATTATCAAGATGAAACTTCAAATATGATTAAAAAATAGTACCAACAACATCTAGTCTATGGTATTACATCTAGGTTTTGTCGTTTTATAAATACATAGTTAAATTTAAAACATTGATAATATTTTATTTTAATAAATAATTAATGATAAAAACTAAAAAATTAATCTTAAATAATTAAAAAAATGCTTATATATTTTAATAGCTTATGATTATGTTTGATAAAATATTTTAGTTAATTTTTAAATTTTTTTACTAGCTGAAAAATTAGGTTGACAGTTTGATAAATAAGTTTTTTAGTAGTTTTTAACATTTTTTTAACATTACTTTTTAAAATGTTACTTTCTAACTTTTATTTTTTTATATTTTTATTTTTATTTTTAATATATTTATCCAATTTACTAGTTATCATTTTTAAATAAATTATTATTTTATTATTTTTGTATCACTTTACACTTTTCAATTATTTCAACTAATTTTACCATACCCTCATAATTCCATCAACTTTCAGCTAATTTTTTAACTAATTTTGTCAAACATAACTTATGTATGTACTAATAATGTAAAGAGTTTTTTTATTATTATTTGATCATAAATTATCATATAAAATTAATTTATTAAATTTTATGATAATTACTTTAAAAATTACACATACCAGCTTAATAAGGTAAAGTTTTTTTTTCTTGAAAATAAACTCTTAAGAAAATATATAATAATACACCTGGTGTTAGTGATATAATATTTTATTATTCATGATCATATAAATTTAAATTTAAATCATTACCAATTATTTGTTTCATTCACTCTTTTTATTGCAGCTAGAAATAACAATAAATAATAAAGGGTCTATGGGGAGATCTCCTGCTTTAATTGAATTATTGAATATACACAATCATTCATTGTAACTAAATCTTATGTACATGAAAAATATCTTATAATGCATTTTTTAACTTTTAATAACTTACAAGTTAACAATTTTTTAATATTGCAGTTAACATTTCTTTTCTGTCCCCAGTAAATGAAAAATATTTTGTAATCAATCATTTCAATAAAAATCATCAAAATATAGTTATTCAATCATTTTTGTGTCCCCAATCAACGCAGACTTACATTTAATTTTTTTATTTAATAAAATTATTTAACTTATATAATTCTTACATGAAGAAATTATAAGATTGGTTTAGTATTCAAGGAAGAAACTAAAAGGAGTGAGGAAGGTCATGAGTTCCAATATTCCTACTGAAAAATTGATGATTAACAATTAATATTTATTGGTAAAATAATTTTTATCTTGAAGATTTGAAACTTATGATAATAATGAATACAATATGATAATTAGGAGGTATTTTTAATATATATGGATTTGTTAACATATTTTTATTTTTTTTATAATTGGAGTAGGCTCCTAAGTCACAATTAGATATTTTGAATATGTTTCAAAATATACAACGATTAAGGTTTTGACACAAGTATTAAAAAATACAACTAATTTATTAAATTTCAAAAAAAATATTAAATAACTTTCTAATATACCATTTATCTATATAATTTATAACTCATTTACTCTTTTTATCCACTATTCCTACTAAATATTGATCAAGAATAGTCTTGAAAAAAGGTATTTAATGTAACATTGATTTTTTTTTTAACTAAAACATCATATATCAGTTTGTTTAAACTTATTTGTTGAAGTAACGTTTATTTTAATAAAATAAGTGATTTTCTATTTTTTAATGTATTTGTTTAAATTACTTTTGATTTTAAAAAGTAAATTTTAGCTTATTTTTAAAAATAAATCCTATCTACTTCTTTAAAAAATACTAATATAAAAAATATTTATTTTAAAGTTACTATTTTTAAATTTAAACAAACTTACCCGTAATCTAAAAAGAAGGGAGTATTCTCTTAAAATATATCAATATTGTAATTTACTAATGTTTCCTTAATGAAAACAAGCGTGTATTTTAATAAATGTTTGTGGAGTTTGCTAACGTAGATGCTTATTTTTAATGGTTTAAATATTTTTTTAGTTATTGTAATTTAGTATTTTTTTTATTTTGGTCCTTGCAAATGATGTTTTTTGGTTTTTAGTTCTTAAAACACTTTAAATAACATTTTTAACAGTAAGAAAAGTATTATCTAAAACATTATAAGAATGAAAAATAAAATAAACGTAATTTAAATATTTTTTTAATTGAAATACATTAACAAATTATAAATACGGATTTTCTTAAAACACATTGATAGTATCGCTCTATAACGTAATACAAATAAAAAATTAATTAGTGTATATTAACAAATTCCACCGTTAAATTTACCTTGTGTGTTAGAAGGAAAATTTTGAGTTAACAATAACTTTGTGGATTATTTTGAATAGGTTGCTAAGTTGAGTTAATTTGTATAAATTGTTCTCGGTGGAGTTTATTTTGTTTCTCCTTTGAGAAAGATTCTCTTCACCTTTTTCTATCGTGTCTGGTTGCAAAATTCTGAATGCAATTTTTGATTGGCTTGTGTTTTTTTGTGATCTTGCATATGTCTGTTTCTCATCATTACATCTAATATAGTTCTCTTTTAAAAACAAAATTATGTTCGTTATCTTTTTTTGGCAGGTATGGTTTACTTGCAATATGCATAACAATACTGACTTCAACCGTTCAATAGTGTTTGAACTTGATTAAACTTAGATAATCATAGACATACTTTAAGACCAAAACAAGTAGAGCTCAATGCTCCTTTATGATTGGTGAACTGATCATGTAACTTGTCTAAATTTATTCTATTAATATGACCTTGCAAAACTTCAATAGTCGTGTGTACTATGTGCATTTCTTAATAAAAATTTTGTTTATAAAAATAAAAATTCGAAAATTCAAATGAATAAATAACTTCTTATACTAATCATAAAGAAAGCCGATACATTGACGTCAATCAAAAGACTAATGCCAGAACAAAATAGGAGCCTTGCTGGAATGACAATTCATCAATAGTGTAACTGTTTCGGAATATGGGGCCTATATATACATACAACTTGCATGCTTCACTAATCGATCACTATCATCACCAAGTACTTACATTACACTCACATGGCAATTGCATGAAATCAATTAATATATTCGAAGAGGAAGCAAGAACACACTTGCGCGCATTATGCATGCATGAATGCTAAGATAGCATATATATATATATGCAAGGATGCAAATGCTTTAGCATATTTGGGCACAAAATGGGTAAGGAATTGAAGAAAATGAAGTGTAAGCAACACTTAAAGGGTTTTCATGATCAGCAGGAGGAGGTGTGGATTTCAATTTGAAATGTTACTTTAAAGAGATGTGAGAACTCACTACTGTTTGAGAGGGACGTGTGGGATTGTAAAAATGACCATAACCAGCAAAGCTTGGACCTCAAATGTCCAATTTGTGGGAACGGCAAGTCGATTATTTAAGAGGTGGAGGGCTAAGTAGTTGTATACTCCCTCTTGTCTCAATTATATATATATAAATTCACGCTAACTAAAAAAATTATTTAACTGCATTTAATTATATTAATTTTAATTAAAAGGTAATCTTTTTATAATTTATTTTTTTAATTAAAATTTGATATTAGAAATAAAAAAAAAGTAATTAAATCAATACCTTAATTAAATGAATAATATTTTGGAAATAATAACATTAGATAAGATATTTGAGAAGAAAAAAAAGTATTTTTTTCGTATATTTAACACCGCTGGAAGTGCTCTGAAGGCACAAAATAAAATGAATTGGCATAAACAGAAGAAACATGTCTATGGGATGATACGGAAGAAATATATATAATCAGATTTTAAAAACACTTTTATTTTATATTTTATTCACTTCGTTTAATAAATTTGATCCGTCCAACTTTTTTCCTAAATTTGATTCTTTAACAATTTTAATTATGTAATTTTAGTTTATTAATAAAATTATCAAGGTGTTTTTTTTATAGGTCACAAGGTTTCGTTCACAAGTAATCTTGTTTGAGTTTTTTATTTTTTGTCAATTCGAGCCTTTGGGATCATAGGTATCTTCTGCAAGATTTTTTATAATGGCTTAAATTAATTTTGGCTTGCTCTATCTGTAATTTTGTTTCCCTTATTTTTAAATAGAGACATTTGATTTATCTATTTTTAAAATTTTATAATTTTAATTTCCTGTTTCGTGATAGAAGCTTTTGGTTCTTCTATTTTACAAAATTTTTAAGTTTGTTAATGTTTTATTTCTTTTATTTTAATCCAGTTGAATTCTAAATATAACATATTTATTTAAGGTATAATCAAAAAAAGATTTAATTAATTATAATATAAGAAATGATAGAAATAAAACATTGAAGATTAATCAAAATTACATATTTTTTTAAACATAGAACCAAAATTATAAATTTTTTAAAATAAAAAATTAAATGTCTCTATTTTAAAATATGATAACTAAAATTGTAGATTTTTTAAATAGAAGAGTTAAACTCTTTATTTTAAACCAGAAAAAAATCAAAATTGCCGATTCAAAAAAATAGGAGGTCAAAATTATATTTATAAAATTACAGATAGAGTAAAATAGGATAGGATAATCAAAATTACATTTTAGCTTCTTTACGTAGAAATTAACAACACGCTAAATTCGTTCAAGTTTTGGGTAATGACACAAAACTCTACGTATTAAATTTCACACAAACCCTTTCGTTATTTCTAAATGCATTAGAGTTAAATGCCTTTTATTGAGAAAAAAAAGTATTTAAATGCTTGTCCTACTAAAGTTTTAAAATAATACTAGATTTTCAATATGTGGGATGTATGGGTTCGGTTAAATTATATATTTTTATATTTACATTTAGTATTTATAATATATATGTATATTAATAAAATTAATTTTTGAAATATTTAGTAGCATATTAAATTGAGAAAAATAATTAATTATATTTTTAATTGAGAAGACGTTGTCTTAAAAAATATTAAGCCTAATTAAATTCACTTTGATTTGTTATATTTTCAATTAATAATAGTAATGTAATACTTATATGAAGAGTATAAATTAAAAAATATATATATATATATATATATATATATATAGTTATTTAAATTGTAGTATTTATTTTGTTACTATGAATACTGTTTATATGTACTTGAATTTTGTATAAATGTTTTAATTGCAAAAAAACAAAATTTTATTTATAAATAATATTTTAATAATTTTGAAGATATTTATTTTAATAATGTGATATTGTGAAAATTTTAAATTGGTTAACCTTATTATAGCTTAAATTAAATATTCTTTGTCAATTCAATGTGTTTTTTTATTATTACTACTACTATTACTATTTTTACTATTATTATTTATTTTAATTTCATTACTTGCTATATTTTAAAGTTATTAATTTATAGTTGCATAGAAAAATATGTTTATTTATAATTTGAGATCAAAATTTTATATCTTATAATTTAATTGTTATACATATTATTTATCTATAAGAAATATTGTTGATTTATGTTATTGTTTTTTTAATATTTTTACATGTTAGTTTTCTTATGTTAACATTTTTCATTAAATTCAAAAAGAAAACATTATTAATTATAATAATAATTATAATATTAATGCATACTTTACAAATATTTCATATTTATTATACGTAATGAATATTTAATATTTTATACTCCTGATTTATAATGTAACAAAAATAAAATTCTCTGAATTTATAAGTTAAAAATATAATATTAAAATTAACTTTTATATATGTATTCAAAAGAACTCTATTTATTGTTATTAATTTATGATTGTAAAACATATATAATTATTATTTATATAGTTATTGTTATTCTCTATAAATACATATATGCTAAAGTGAAGTATTATAATATATATATATATATATATATATATATATATATATATATTTTCTATTACGTTTGTTT
>NC_038251.2:11095271-11095760 GCF_000004515.6 Glycine max | reverse complement strand
ATTTGGTTGTTACGTTCTTATTAGACGTGTTTCCAGCAATGCCTATTGATTGAATATGGTCATTTGGTTCAAATTTTAGTGTTTTGCTCATGCATTTGTGTTTTTAACTTCTTTCTTTGAAATATTTACTTTTTATGGCTAAGTGTTTGATATAATGTCTCATTCAATAGTTGCATCTTCTTCAAGTATTAGCAACAATGAAGTAAGAGTCAAATATTAAAGGAAAAATTGTTATTACCTTAAGAAAGGTTCATTCATAGGATCAATTGTTAATTTGTAATTGAGTATTTGACAAAGATATTAGGATAATTTCGTCTGCTCACATATTTCAATTGATGTTAGTTAACAATATTAATAAAAGAGGGTAAAAATAATGTAAAACAAGGGAGGAGTATCAGATGCAATTTGAGAAAAACACGGAAAGTGTGAGTCTAATAAAGATATTAGAAAAATCTTGTCTGCTCACATATTTCAATTGATGGTAATTAA
>NC_038251.2:11079190-11090648 GCF_000004515.6 Glycine max | reverse complement strand
TATTTTTGTCCCATAAAAAAAATAGGTATTGTCCTCATAAAACAATTTTTCTAAATAAAAGAGAAAATAAATTCACATTAATTTTACCCACTTTATTCTTTTAAAAGCTTAAGTATTTTGATTTTTTTATCATGAGATTGTCTATTTAAAAAAATTATAATGTTTTTTGTCAGTGAAAATATTATGGACTATTTTTTGTCCCACTAAAAAAAATTTCTAAATCTGTCACTCATAGGTCTCAAGCATGATTGTCTATCTTTAATGATACTTATAGTCTTTATAATTAAAAAATAGAATTAATTTAATTTAAGATATTCTTGATTAAGTGATTTGAAATTATTTTATAATTAAAATATATTTGATAAATTAATTTATCATATATTTATGTAAAAAATATTTAACATTAATATTTAATTACTAATTCTTTGGTCATACGTATGAAAAATACTTGGTTGGAAGAGATAAAGCTCTCTATGGGGATACATTGCTTCTAGGAAAAAAAAGTTACTAATCAATAAAATTTTTATTTAGGATGTTATTATCATAGAGTCAAAAGATCATTTTTAATGAATATACGAACTAATTAATTTAAATTAAATTTTATATAATATTTTTTTATATAAAAATATATAAAAAAATTTATTAATGATTTTTAAAAATATTTTATACAATTTTTAGGTGAATTAAAAAATTATAGGATTTAAAAGTAAAAAAAAATATTGTTGAGTATTTGGTATGCTATTATATTAAATACTAAAAAAAGAGTTGTGTAACACAAATTGGTCCTTCTTAGTTCAGACATGATTGTCTCTCATAAATTATTCTAGTGATATGTACAATTTCTAAAAAATTAAAGCTAATTCATTTTATAATATTATTGATGAAATAATTTAAAATTATTTTGCAACTAAAATATATTTAATAAATTAATTTGTTGTATATTTATGTAACGGATATATAATTTATTATATAAACATTAATCAACACAAATTTCATTTATGATTTTATTAATCATAGAGCCAGAATATTATTTTGTAATAATTATACTAACTAATTAGATTTAAAAGTATACCCAGAAAAAGAGTTTTGTCACATATGTCACTTAACTCAAACAAAATTGTTTTCTGTTAATTGAATTTATAGTCACTACCATAAAAAAATTAAAATTATTTTAATTTATAATATTTTTAATCAATTAGTTTTAAAATATTGTGTGATAGAAATATATGTAATGAATAATTTTAATATATCTTATTATATATTTATATAAAAAAGTTATATTATTATATAACATATAATCAACAAATTTTTGTATATGAAGTTATTTAACACAAAATCAAATGTTATTTTATGATAAATATATTAACTAATTACCTTTAAATTAATTTTATATATGAAGATTTAAGAACTCTACACTTAATCACGGTCGTGGTATGTTTATCATGGTCATGGTAAACAACACGATCACAATAAAATGACAACAATCCTCCATCAACAACATCAAAGATTCAGCAACAATCATGACAAAGCGTGGACAACATCGTGAGGACGGATTGTGATCATCATTCTTGTCTTATTAGTATGTTTATGTCTATTTTGTATGTGATTGCTAGTTTTGCTTTGATGATCAGCGGCTAGTCTCTCTAGTCCGGGGGTTATAATGTAACTATCAAATTGTATCTTTCTTTCTATTCTTAATGGAATTTCTCAATATTTTTTATATTAATTAATTATCTTATTTATCTTTATTATTTATTTGGAACCGGTCATTCTAATACTTAATCGATTGCATAGTAATGATAATCTACATGTAATTGGTAGATCTAAGTAGAGAATATTTTACACCAAATTGCATTATCAAAATTTTTGGGTAATCTCTAATAGATTAGTTAATCTTTTATTGATTATCCCTATAATTGATTATATCATTTGACTTATAAACCCATGATCATTGGGATATTGATTTAAGGCAAAAAATCATTTGACCTTGATCATAGGCTTCGGTTGATTGTTGATGGACTGACAAGTGCACCAATGCGTCTCAAGTACTAAAGTTAAAACGAAAGTCTGAGTATTATATTCACAGGAACTTTGTTTGTACTTAAGTAGATGAATATTTAATTAAGAAAAATATTTGGAAAAGGTAATAGAAAACAGTAAAATAAATTGTTGAAAATTAAATCAAACAAGAAAAAGAATTAAACATGAATTAAAATTAATTAATTAAAGATAAAAAGGATGAAAAAATTCAATAATATTGTAGAAGGAAATTCAGAAGATGAGAATGTTAGGAAGTTAGTCTACCAGAGCTACTCCTTGATGTAGTGCTAATGATTTTTCTCTATTTATAATTATTCCAATTTACACTTACATCTACTATTATACTCTAACTTTGGTCCCCCGCACAAAAGAGCCTAATTTATTTATTTTCTCTCTCAAATCCCTTTACAGAGCTAAAATAGTAAATTGCATTAAGAATATAAATGTATAACAGGCTAAACAAATATCAATCTATCCTTATTGATGACTTTATTTAGATATTCTTTCCTAGTTCTATCAGAAAATAATGTTTGCCAACACTACCCCTAAAACTTGTCTTGCAAATGGATGATCAAGCCACAAACAATAATATTAAGTACAAGAAATGATAATGCAAAAGAAATATTAATAAATAGATAGGTTGAGAGAAAATTGGTACTAGTGAATTACAAACCCTAGTCACTCTTATCGTCACTAAAATCTATCTTTGAATTAGTTTATGTTTTTTCTTCTAAAGTTTGAAACTATAAAAATATTTAAATCTTCTTTTTAATCACCTTAACTATTAGTTTAATAAATTGAACACAACTATCCTAAGAAATAACAGAAAAACACACAATGTAATTAAATAAAAAAAAAGATAAAGTAAGAAATCTTGGGTTGTCTCCCAATAAGCGCTTATTTAACATCACTAGCTTGACGGGTCAAATGCCTTCAAGGTGGCATGAATGTTACATAGAATACATCTCCCTTGCATATTCGCTTCTTAGCTAGAGACTCCATGAAACTCATGTATCCCGAAAGTGTCTTCCATATCATTGCAAGACAAGTGTTGGTGTTTAAGGAGACAATGACACTTAAAGATTTATCACGTTCTCCATGCCTTTCTTCCTAGCCAATCAGTTGATGAGAAAGGGTATTGACTTGGAGAATATTTTCTTGTTGAATTTCTACTTGTGAGCATTTCTCCCATTGTTGTTGTGTTCTCTCCTCAATTTTTTTTTCATTTTTTTCTCTTGAATCATGCTCTTCTACAAGACTTTCCTCATCAGCTTCAACCTCTACAAAGTTTTCTTCCCTTGTGACCAAGGGTAATTTAGCCACTTCTTTTGTTAGTTTACCAACTTGAATTTCCAGATTTTGAATTGCGTGTTGAGTAGCTTTAGATGTTTCCATGAGTTGCATCAACAAATTATTAGCATTAGAAATTCTTTCTTCTTTATATTGATTGTAAGGTTGTAACTCTTGCTCCTGTCAACAATTTTCCATGGAGTAACTCTTGCCAACCTGAATCTCCAGGTTTTAAATTGAGTTTTGATTGGCTTTAAAGCTAGCTTGGGATGTTTCCATGAATTGCATAAACACATTCTCCATATTAGAAAGTCTTTTTTCTTCATATTGATTGTAAAGGTGTAACTCTTGTCCTCACCAAGAATTTTTTATGGAGTAGAGATGACAATTATTATTGAAATGCTCTCCTCCACAAAAATTATACAATTTATCGGTGGTGGGTGATTGACCCCTAATTATATGCTTTCAAGATGCTCAATCCACCTCTTTAAAATGTTTTTCATGGATCAAGTTCTTTTGAGGTTCTACCCTGCAAGTATAGACTCACAAAAAAAAAATACTTCTTCTCTTTTTTTTATCATTTAAATTTGAAAAATTAAGGAAAAATAATAATTAAAAATAGAATATCCAAAATACCAAGTACAAAGAACAAAGTCCCCGACAACAACATCAAAAACTTGTTGATGGATTGACAAGTGCATCAATGCGTCCCAAGTAGTAAAGTTAAGACAGAAGTCTGAGTATCGTATCCACATGGACTTTATTTGTACTTAGGTACATGAATATTTAATTAAGAAAAAGATTTAGAAAAGGTGATAGAAAATAGTAAAATAAATTGCAGAAAATAAAATCAAACAAAAAAAAAATTAAACATGAATTAAAATTAATTAATTAAAAAAATATAAGAAAATCTAATAATATTGTAGAAGAAAATTTAGAAGATGAGAATGTTGGAAAGTTAGCTTACCAAAATTACTCCTTGATATATTGTTAATAATTTTTTCTATTTATAATTATTCCAATTTACAATTGAATGTTAATATACTCTAACTTTAGTTTTTCGTAAGAAAATATCTAATTTATCTATTTTATCTGTCAGGATTTAAAAGTACATAATTTCGTTAATCCTATCTCATGTGTACACTGAAATGTGTTCATGAATTTAAAGTAAATCTCACATATTGCTCCTTGTTTGATAACTTAATGATCTTGACGTGTTTGTACCAAACATTTTAAATTATGACGTGATTTAAGTAAGATATTATCACATTAAACATCGCTACCAACACGAATATTCCCGATTACTTCTAAGTATGTCACACAAACGAGATTTGACAATTTGACTCCAGTACTAGAAAGATTAAGAACTGAACCAAATTACAAAGTTATTCTTTTTCAACAAAAATGTGCCCACCGGGATATCTCTTGGGACTCAACTCTTAGGAGTACACTGACAATTATTAATTAAGAATTTGATTATTAAGAATGATTTAATTAAGTATCTGTATAACAAATTTTTACCGACAAGAAGTCCGATAAATTGGTAGATAACTATGTTTTAAATATGTTATCAGGATTTTAGTTCGATTCTTAATAACGTGAATGAAGAAAATTTTATTAAAAAAAGATAAAACTCACTTAAATAACCTTTACGTTTTTTTATAAAAAAAAGTCTCTCAGACTCTCTGACTATCTATTGGAGATATTTTTAGTGTAAACCAAAATGTACTATATACATTACGAGTTTTATCGTTGATATAAACCAATAATATATTAATATTTTAATTAATTGTCTGTGTTGCCCAAGCAATTGAACTTAATAAAGCATTAAATAAAGAATTGAACTTAATCAAAAAAATAGTGATTAATTTGTCAAAGAAATTTATATTAATACTGAATAAAATAAAATCATTATCATTTTGTGTAAAAACATGTATATTTATTCATGTAAAGTGAAAAAAGTGTATTTTAAAAAAACTAAATATATTAATAATTGTGTATTACTCGGACTCAGAACGTCATTTATGAGGGTGTCCGGCCGAGTAGATTACTCAGCCGGTCGAATGGGAGACTCGATCATCTTAATATGGAAAGAAAAAAAAAATATCCTCATGCCCAACAGATAAGAAAGGATGAAGATCCTATCTTAATATTGATAACAAAAATTAATTATTAATATTATAACTGTTAAGAGAGAAAAAAAAATATAGTGACAAAAAAATGATAAAAATAATTTCTTAGAAACTAAAAGTAAAAATTTAAAAAAAAATAGGGGGAAATGTTAAATCCAATTTGTTTGAATGCTTAATTATGTACCGAATTTTGATTAAAAAATTGTTTAGTTTTAAAATATTTTTTTTATCATTTTTTTCCAATGCCAATTTTAATATAAAACTTCTTCATTTTCTTGTATTATAGTACAATATATAATTTATTATGAGATTTAATTGAATTGGTTAAACATATGTGTGAGTTGTTATAATTTATAAATTCCGATATCTGTGTTAGATTTTTGAAGATTATAAAAAAAAAGTACACAATTTGGGTTAATTTGACAAAACGAGATCACACTGTAAAATGTCATGCTGTTTTGGCATGCAATTGTTGACTTTCGTTACTCATAGAGTAGCAGCACTCTCAAAAATACTGAAATTCAAGCAGCTTCTTGTCTCATTTTTCTTGTCCTAGTCTACAGAAAATAGTATAAACAAAGACAAAGTTTCTTGATTGTCATAAAAATAAGAGAAAAAAAATTAGAAAGTGTCATCCATTCACCCTTCTTCTCCTATCAAACTTTAGTGGTGTGTTGATGTCAAAATTAGCGACAGTGTCAAATAAATTCAATTTTGATAGGACTATAATTGAATGGGAGTTTTGAAGATAAAAAATAATTAAATTTAGATATAATTTTAGCTACTAAAAATATGAAAAAAAAAATTAGTTTTACTTTTTTTGTATAAAAAATTGCCAATTTGAATATTGAAAAAATATCCAATTCCAATTCCACATGACATGTTGGTGAGTTTCTTGTTATCTTATACCATTCTCGTGTCTCTTTTATTTATTTGGAAATATAATAAGCAAACTAAAAGGTCATTTTGTATTTTCAATGTTATTATTTAAATTTTAAAGAACAACATCTTTAATATTTGATCTTTCTTTATTAATGTAAGAATTAAAGTTACCCATTCATTATATATATGGGTAAAAATGCTAGTTTATTAATTATTATTAAAGTAACAATTATTATTAACTAAACCTATTGAATAAACTAATGGCCTATTGGTAGTTATTATATGTTTGTTATTATGTATTTTTCCATTTTATTCATATAAAATATAAATACTGTGTTAAATGATGTTTAAAGTGAAATTTATTATTTTAGTAATGTTTATCTTCTTATATTTTAATTTTAGTGAAATATATTTACAGTTTTATATCTATGTATTTATAAACAATATTACAAAAATAATTGAAGACTATTAATTTTGGACTGCCGTATAATAAATTATATAGATGAATTTTCCTTTTTTGTTGGAAGAAAATATAAATAATAAAGGATACTTGTTTGTGAAGTATAATTATATAATATATATTAATAAGTACTTGAATTTTTATGTTTATTTATAATTATTTAAATGATTAATGAATGGATATCAAATGAGTTTAACTATAACCAATTTAAATGTGTTTGAATGTTTTTCATAATTGAATTTAAACAAGTTATAATATTGCTATGTGAAATAATTAATTCAAATATTTTTATTGCAAAATTACATTTTTTTTCTAAAAATAAAATATTTCCATAATTAAAAGTCATAAAATTAATCTCCTGAAAAGTAAAATATCAATACGACTTTTTTTCTTGTAAGTGCTACTCTATTTGCATAAACATGAAATATATAAACCTCTCTTCTATGTTTAAAAAGACTGACGTTATTAGTCACTTGTGTGTCACAACTTATGAGTATACTGATATTTACTGATGAATCGAATTGGTTATTTATCTTTAATACTAAATAACACATTTGATTAATTTTAAAATTAAATTACGATATAAGTAGTGTATATATTGGACCTTAATCATGAAAATACATGAAACTGTGTAAATTGATCAAATCCAATTAGGCCTTCAAAAAGTGGATAAAAGAAGTAGCCGCCAATGCAAAGCACAAGAAGAGAAGAAAACGACGACCACCAATGTCCGGTCCCTTGGACGCACCGCGCACGCCTGAGCTTTGGAACTAAATTATAGGATTAAGAAAATCAATATTATAAGCTTAAGCGTGAATCTATGTTACCCATAGTCTTTGCCATTTTTATAAAAGCATACGTAACTATGTTTGTCTCGAACTCTACATTTTTGCATCGAATCCTAAATAAAATAATTAGTGCTTCCTCTGTCATTTACAAACAGCCCCCTCGTGTGGTCTACCACCACCTCGTGTTGTTTTGTTTCATTGCATTGCATCCACTACACTACACCCAATTAATTAAAAGTTCCACCACAATGATATATATAGTAATAATAAGCTTGGTCTTGGTCAATTTAGTATATTATATATGCATAATAATAATACGCCTATATCTCTACGTATTTATAATCTCTTTGATTTTTCAAACGCCTCAAAATTGGAGGGCTTACCATTATCCATTTACCTTTTTCAAGTTAGAGTTCACACTATATGGGGTGGTGGTGGTGGTGATTGGTGTGGCTATGGAAGAGGTTAATTGAATTGAAGTCGATGATGTGCCACATGTTGGGTGCTATATGTTCTATCCGATGACATGTGTCTATAGTGCATCTGGGGGCGATGTGGGGGACCATATTCAACTTTTTATGTTGGTAAACGTTTCATAGAGGAATTGAGTCATGGGGTTATCATTAAAAATTTGGTTATGGAACTATATAGATAATTGGATATGGTTTTGCATAAAGTAAAAGTTGAAGATCCTTATGCTTAAAACCCTGGAACTGGCTAGAACAAACCTTGTTAGTGAGAGTAGGTACATTGTTTATTTTGTTGGATTCGTAGGTTGGATCAAAGATTGAGAACCTTCTTATTAATAAATTAGATATATATAAAACCGTCCATGGTTACGTTCTTGTGTGGATATTTGCCCACCAGCTGTAGCAGTAACTATCATATATTTGTCATTTTACTTGAATCCGATGCATGGCCAGGTCACCAAAGCCCACATTCTCCCTAGACGATAGATAGATGCTTAAAAGCCATAATTGAAGGATCTTATAATAAGATTAATGATTTAATTCCTTCCCGTGTTTGTGATGGGCATTTCTACGGATAAAATATAATATAGTTAGTAGGTATAGGAAATGGAAGAAAAAAAAATTGGAGTGTGTGCTTTTTCCTAATGGAACTAATATAGTATAATGAAAATGAATATATGTTCTATGTTGAATGACATGGGTCTAGTAGTGCGATGAGTGTACGTCTATAGTCGTGCATCACACGAAAATGCTCAAACATAAAGAGATCTAGAGAGATCGTTTACATTGGTAAACTTTTAAGAAGAGAAAGAAAAACTATTTATTATAGAAAGGGAACTTTTAAAAATGCTGATAAGAAAATGAGGTACATAAATTATGAAATAAGTTTCGGCCATTTCTGGGGAAAAAACATCTCATATCCATGTATAAAAGTTCGTGCCCTTTGTCTTTTTCATTTTAACATCATCCTAATTATATTTTCCTCTTATTTTTGTGCTACCCAATATATTTTTACAATGCAACGAATTTATGATAATTCAAAAGAAAAAAAGTCTACTCATTTTCCCCCTCCCTCCCTCCCTCCTTTTAATTGACACTCATGATTCTCATTTTTTTTATCATGAAATTTTTATTGTGTTATATTTCAATTAAGTAATACTATGTCATTTAAATTATCCTCTTATTAGTTATTTTAATATTTTATAAATAAAATATTAATTAAAATCAAATATATTTAATATCTCAAAAATACAAAACAGAAATAGAGTCATGGTTATCAAATTATTTAACTCGTAAAATCGTTCGAGTTTATGATATCACATTGCCTCCACGAGTCAAATTGTGAGTAGAATCAAAATTGCATAGAATCGAGCGAGTTTGAGTAGACTTGATGAGTTTGTGTAGATTCACGTGTTTGCAAGTTTAACATAAATAGAAACCATGTTTGTGAGTTCGCGTCGTACTGCTTCCCTGACCTTGCTCGCTGACTCCACGTCTCCATTGATTGGCTAACTATGTTCACATCGTTCCTCCTCACTTTGCATGATGATTTCTCTATGACAACGAAGGCGAGGTGCGCAACAGGTGCGAGTGCGACCACGACGGCAGAGACGAAGGTGAAGTGTGCGGTGGCCGCAGGGAGTTTCTTCCATTTTGTCTCTGTTCTCTTTTCATCCTCAGCGACGGTGAAGTGCGTGGTTGCGGCAAGGTGTAAAGTGAAAGTACAATGCTGTGAACTCGTGACTAGGTTTTCCTCTTCTGTGTCTTTTTTTTTCATTTTTCTCTTTTGTTTTTTTTTCATCTTTTTGGAAATTCATAGCTGAGTATATATCGTGGTATTGGTAGTTCAATTTGCAATATGATACAACAATGATGTGCTGATGTACTTATTTGGGAATTTCTCCAATTTAAATTATCATTCTCTGCTCTTTGTTTTCTTTTTTTTTTGCTCTTTACTCTCTGTTATTAGTTTGTTATTTTGATTTATTTTAGGATTGAAATATTTAGTTATAATTTTATATATAGGAATTTTAATATATTTTTTATATTGAATAAACTCTTACAAACTTACGAGTGATTCTATGAGACGAATTTATGAACTTTCCACGAGTTTACTTAGAATTACAAGTTTGACAATAATGAATAGAGTAGACACTTAATTCAATTTGAAGAAAAATCATTTGATCTAACTTGGTCTCGAAAAAATAAAGTTACCATATAATTTATCAATAACTAGTATTTTAATCTATGCAACACACAAAATAAATATTTATTTTATATTACTATAATTTTAAATAAATAAACAGTTTTTAATATATAAATAATATATGATAATTGAAATGCATAATAAATAAATATTTTAATATATAGATTATATTTTGGATTTATTATGATAAAAAAAATTATATTGTATTATATTATTTTAACTGTAGATAATGTTTTAAAAAAGTTACTGAAACATAATTTATAAATAAAATAATAATAATATATTAAAGGAGATAAGATGTTAAGAAATATCTCTAAAAACACTCTCAATTACTCATTTACTATCTATAGTTTTTAAACTTATCCATTTTAGTCTCTATAGTTAATAAATGATTTTTTTAGTCCTTATAATTTATCATTTAATTCCCAACAATTGTTTAACACCATCAAATTATTGTTGTCAGTCGTCCTTTCCCGAAGCTCCCTCTCTTCTAGGAGGCCCCCGCCTTCCGCAATAGCGAGGACGGCGGCTCCTCTCCCTCCGCCACCATTAACGTAACCATGACCCTCAACACCAACTACCTTCGCAACACCATGGCCGCGGTGCTCTCCATGCTTCAACATTCAACGTGCCTCGAGAACCTAGCCTTCCACTTCCTCTCCACCCATGACGACGCTCTCGAACTCTTCTCCAGCATCAAGTCCACCTTCCCTTACCTCAAGATGAAGATTTATCGGTTTGACTCCAACAGGGTTCACGGCAAGATATCCAAGTCCATTCGACAGGCCTTGGACCAACCCCTGAATTACGCTAGAATATACCTAGCCGATACCATACCAGAAGACGTGAAACACGTGATATATTTGGACTCTGACCTGGTGGTGGTTGACGACATAGCCTAGCATTATGGTGTTGATATGAAGAGCCAAGGTGCGATGCGAGGTGTGGAGCGAAAACACACCGGTCATCAGTGCGGTCCTGTCAACAATAATATGCTATGGTGAAGCATGGTGCCGCGGAGGTAGTTGATGTCGAGGGTTATGGCTACGTTAATGGTGACAGAGGGAGAAGAGCTGTAGTCCTCATCGTTGCGGAAGGCGAGGGCCTCCCGGAAGAGAGGGAGTTTCGGGAAAGGACAGCTAGCAACAATAATTTAATTATGTTAAACAATTTTAACGGTATGGACCTAT
>NC_038251.2:10721207-10727030 GCF_000004515.6 Glycine max | reverse complement strand
TAATCAATCTTTAAATTCTTGCATTTGTATCCTTAAATTCCATAACCAAAACCTCTTTTGTCTCTAATTCCAAAACCAAGTTACTTTGTCGACCATTAGCTATCCATCAATGATCAATAGTTGTCAAATTATAGTTGTTGAATATTGACAATTAATCATAAGTTATCAATTAAGTGTTAATTTAATATTTAAATATCCTTTTATAAATATGACACTTATTTACTTTAATCTTTGTAACTTTTTTTGTTTTTAGTACTTGCAAATATCTTTTTGTTTTTGTTTTTAATCCTTAAAAATATAACACTTTTTTTAGTCACTTAAATTATGCCCTTTTTTTTTATTCTTTTAATTTGTTATGATACTATGACAATAACATTATCATTTATTGACTAAATATATTCTGATGATGCCATCACGTCATCATCATTTGTTAATATGACACAATGATGATATCATCAATGTTAATCATTAGACACTTAACAAAATTCACCAATGACAAAAACTAAATAAAATAAAATAATATGCTACGAGGTCTAAATTAAAAGTAAAATTAAAGAATTAAAATAAAACTCCTTATTTTTGGAGAGACAAAAAGATTATTTAACATTTAAGCCTATAATCTTTTTTCTAGATTTACAATGAAAAATTTAGATTATGATAAAAGGTTATTTTTAACTATCGACATTCTTTTTTTTTTACATTAGATTTTATTTAAAAATAGAAATAGAAAAAGTAATTAAAAGAGATAGGCAATTAAGAAAATTAAATATTCTTGAAAAGGCAAAAAAAAAATAGTTTGAGATGGTTAAACGAATTTTCTTTTGACTAGTTGCATTATAAATAGTTGTAAAATGCATACCAGAAAATTATTGAAAAAGAAAGGAGAATGGGAATATTATCCTCTAATTTTTTTTTTTGAAGTACATGAAAGAGGACTAAACTCCAGAGAACAAAATGTGAGCTCACTTAGCTATCAAAATATCAGAAATACATCCGGGAGCATATTCAAAACACATGGAAACTGCTAGTAGTATCTAAACCTTCTTTATCCAAAACATCAGCTTCATTATTAACTTCTTGGACAATTAAATTCCAAGAAATACCGCTTGTGTTGTCATAATGTTGTGTTTTTTAGTTTTGAAAGGATATTTTAAAATATAAAATCCCACGTGACTTTAAAGCATATGTATACGAGTTCATAATATATATATAGTACTATATTTTCAATACCGTCTGAAAGGCGATTGAAGATTTTAATTAATAAATATAACCTCAAAAATGACTTAAAAGTTAATTATACGAAGTGCATATATACATACAAGACACAATCATATTGAGATAATACTGTTGTTACATGACGTGTTTAATGAAGTCAACTTTCGTAATTAATAAAGATATTGATCTGCTCAGCACCTTCACCACAAAAGCCGTAGACAAATAGCAGAGTTTCATTAAACTTAATATATACACAGTAGGCTCTGACTCTGACCAATTCTAATATGTATCATAAGTCCACGTACTAATTAAGTTTTCCGCGCACATAAAAATTCAATTGTTCAAAGTTGATTTGTGTGTGTAATGAATGAATAATTCGATTATCCCTGAAAAAGTTATTTGACCAATGAAAATTGGAGCATCTTCAGAAATTCCACCAGCTGATTTGAATTAAAAAAATTTAAATTTGATCATTGACTCAGATCGTGACCAACGAATCTAAAATAATAAAGACACATAATCTAATCCTTATCTTTATGATTAGCCCTTCTTTCTACAGTACTAGCCATCCAGAATTAAAACAAAAAAGAAAAAGAAATAGTTTTCTATTTGTATAAGTTGTAGGAAGAAGTTGTGAAATCCACGCAGGGTTTAAAAAATAATTAGAACGTACCTAAAAGTAGTAATTGTGAAATGTTCTCATAAAGATGAGAAGAGTTTGATTTCAGGCCAAGGTCAATTGGTGAGTGCTGAAATGTGAAGATGATGATTATCTAATTGCCTCTTTGGATAAACTTTTATGCGAGCATTTTAAGAGAAGACAACAATTAAGAAGAATAAATGAAATGAACTTGTCAACTAAAATGAGTTATCTTAGTTAATTATTAGTTAAAATATAAAAGGCTTTTCATATAATTTTTTAAAAAATGAGAAAAAATTAAAAATTAATTCATGATTAGCTAATAAAAAGTTAATTTTAACTTATTAAAAAAATTATTTCACTTTTTTATCTTATTTTTTAAAAAAATTACTTCTAAAAAAATTTACCCAAATAAATCACAAAACTTCTTTCGTTTGGCAATAGGCCATAGTGTTGTTTGGGCCAAATGGTAGACGTGGCAGACGACAACTGGCCCAACTATTCGGTGTGTTGGCTTAATAATTGAATTAAAATACTACCTAAATATCTTAGATTAAATATCGACTAATCCAATTGAATGCCATTTTTTAATTAACATTTTATACATGTAAAGAGATTATTTTAGCTTAATTAATAATATTAAGTGTAAGGCTTGGATATGCAATTTCAGTCGGCTCAATAAAAATTATCTTACACCAAAATATTATATAAAATATTTATCAATTTTATTAATAACTAATTCTTTCTAAACAAAAAACTTAAATGATCACCTATATTGAATTCTTCCCTCATATTTATCATTTACAAAACGTAAAACTTTACTTAAAAAAATTTAATCCAATTTCACTCGTATCAAAGAATTCTTGGCAAGCCAATTGAATGTGATCACAATGCCAGGAGGTACGATTTGTAAGGTTTGTTTTAAAATATTTATTGCTGAAGATAAAAATACCTAAAGTCAAGTTTTATCTTAAATAATGTATTTCTTTGACTAGAACTTATTTATTCAACATGAATTATTTTTAAGACACGTTTAGTTTTTTTAGAAATTGCATTTGACAAATCTTATTTTTAATACATAACCTCAAAGATATTTAATTATATTAGCGTGTCATATTAAATTTCATGTGCTAATTGTTGACATGATCTCTGTTAGCCACATAAGCAGTTTCATTAATGCCGTTAGTATTTTCGAGATTAAAAATGTATATTTTTTTTTCAAATTTAAAACACTAAAATGATATTTTTAAAATTCGGAGGAGCAAAACTGGATTTACCCTAGTGAGTTAACGATCACTCATGCATAATATTTAATTAATTAGCTAGACTTTCTTAATAAAATAATATTTTTGGGATTGCGTATAAGTAACTTTGTTTGACAAATTTTTAGTTTGAATTAATATGTATTTTTAAGCTATAGTGCTATTTTTTTCAAAAGAAAATCTTTATGAAATTTGGCAATGGGTAATCTTAAATTTACTTAAGAAACACTTTTTTTTATTTTTAAACCGGGAGGTATTTGTTAATTTTATTTGACTCTCGATTCATCTCTCTTATGCTAGATTTGTTGATTTTGGGATAAAATGATACGTCTAATTGTGATTTTAAGTTTAAGTTTAAGATTGAACCCTAGACCTTTATTAAGTGATATGTGTTGAATTACTTGCTTGTCAATGGTTTTTATTATTGAGAAACACTTTAAAAGATAAAAGATAAGATTATAATTATTTTTTATACGTGTTAGAAGAGGGAAATCGGGTAAACTCCTACAAATAAATTTTCTGCTAATTAACTACAATAATTAGTGCCCATTACATTTTGAAAATTTAATGGTTTCCCCGTGATTAAGAATGTATACTTCCTGCTGTAAAAAAAATGTGTACATCCTACTTTAGGAATATATATTCAGATATAGAAGTTAAGAGGTCATTGATAAAATATAAAATTATTCTATTTGGACTGATAAAATCGATTAAAATAATTACAGGGAAACACTTTCAAAGTCAAAATATTTTTTTTTTCATATTTGTTAAGAGTGAAGTCGGGCAATGTCCAACAAATAAATTTGCTGCTATAACTACAATAATTAATTAGTGCCACAATATTTTGAAAATTTAATGGTCATCTAATTGAGAATTTATACTTCCTAATCAATTTAATAAAAATGTACATATTCTGATAAAATATTCTGTTTGGACTGATAAAAAGGAATAAAATGAATGAATTAATTTAAAGTGAAAACAATATAGATTAAAAATATTTCATTTTATTTTATTAAATATTTTTATTTGTTCTTCAACTTGGGACATATGAGATAAAATAATTTTTTTTAAAGTTTAATGATTATGCACTAATAATATAAAATAATTTTATACTATTATCTTAATTTATCGTTAATATGACTTTAAAAGTAAAATACAACTAATTTATTATATATAGTAATTTGTGATTGAATGACAATGTAAAACTAATATATAATATATTTTCCTTAATTTTTGCATAATTTTGTTCACTTCTTAAATATTAAAATTATTTTTTATTCTACCATAAATATTCAAATAATAGTATACATGCTTCACCACATTCCATATCATATGACTTTGTCAATTTTATTTCATTCAAGATTGAATATCTAAACATAATATGGAAAATAATAAAATATTAAGTTATGCAAAATTATCATATTGAAATAAAAATAAAAACGAAGTGTCAATGGGTGTTCCCAGCAAATTTACTTTCATTAAAATTGGAGTCTGCATAAAAGTCAATAGCATATAAAATTGTAAAAATTATCCCGTGATAAAATGTTACTTTTTGCACTAGTTGATTCTTTCTTTTCCATCTAATTTTCATTTTGAATCTTAAATTAATTGTTTTTTCAAGTAAACATTTGGTTTATTAATTTATTTAATCATAATTGTTTTGCATCATTATACTGTTTGTTTTTTTTTTCTTAGCCAACATCATTATCACAACGATACTTCCTCCGTTCCAAAATATTTAATTATCATCATAAGTTGTTGTTTTATACATATAAAGAAAACTTAGACGTAAGTGGAGAGAATTTAGCCTCTTGGTAGACTAAAAGTTGAAGAGTTGAGACCCCGTCTAGCCATTGATACTCTGCATTTTCACGGAAAATTCAATTTCACTACCTTAGGACACTTAGAATTATTGCTGCCATTTACTGAGACTTCCATTCAAACGTTAGGAGAGCACCCCTTCTCTCCAACTCACGTACAGGCCATTTTGCTTCTTAAATGGTAAGATCTTTCAGCAAGAACACAAGAAGAAGAATGGTTAATCCCTATCATCTTGACTTATTTTAATTTCTCTATTATTTCAAGAAAATCGAGTTGAGAATAATAAAGAGACGAAAGAGAATAATAATTTTATAAAACTAATTTTATATTATTATTAATTTATTTATAGATTTTGTTTCCATCATTCATATTATAAGAAATATAATTATAGAAATGTTACGCTAAAAAGTTAAAAATGATAATTATTTTAAAATAATTTTTTTTGTTATCCAATAATTATAATGAAACACACTAAATAATAATCCTTCCGTGGTAATGACTGTTGTTTACTTTATCAATTATCGTCATATCTATCTTCATTATTGGAAGCATATTTGGCCATCTTTTTCACTTCTCAATATAACTTTCATGCATTATTATGGGCAACAATTATATATACCGCACTCTCAGTCTCTCACATTGTTGAATGACAAGAATATAATATTTGTAACTTTTCTTTTGGTGTGAAGCATAATAGTAATATTAGTATAATAAATTTGTTAAATTAAGATATGATTTGGATATTTTTGTAAAATTAAAAGATAAAATAAACAAAAAATAGCAGAAATAAATCATATTTATTTTATAAATTAAAACCTAATATATATATATATATATATATGTATATATATATATATATATATATATATATATACACAGATATGT